>NW_012119821.1:10476563-10593512 GCF_000951035.1 Colobus angolensis palliatus | reverse complement strand
AAATCATGAGTGAACTCCCATTCACAATTGCTTCAAAGAGAATAAAATACCTAAGAATCCAACTTACAAGGGATGTGAAGGACCTCTTCAAGGAGAACTACAAACCACTGCTCAAGGAAATAAAAGAGGACACAAACAAATGAAAAAACATTCAATGCTCATGGATAGGAAGAATCAATATTGTGGAAATGGCCATACTGCCCAAAGTAATTTATAGATTCAATGCTATCCCCATCAAGCTACCATTGACTTTCTTCACAGAATTGGAAAAACTGCTTTAAACTTCATATAGAACCAAAATGAGCCCACATAGCCAAGCCAATCCTAAGCAACAAGAACAAAGCTGGAGGCATCATGCTACCTGACTTCAAATTATACTACAAGGCTACAGTAACCAAATCAGCATGGTACTGGTACCAAAACAGATATATGACCAATGGAACAGAATAGAGGCCTCAGAAATAATACCACACATCTACAACCATCTGATCTTTAACAAACTTGACAAAAACAAGAAATGGGGAAAGGATTCCTGGTTTAATAAATGGCGCTGGGAAAACTGACTAGCTATATGCAGAAAGCTGAAATGGATCCCTTCCTTACACCTTATACAAAAATTAATTCAAGATGGATTAAAGACATTAATGTAAGACCTAAAACCATAAAAACCCAAGAAGAAAACCTAGGCAATACCATTCAGGACATAGGCATAGGCAAAGACTTCAGGACTAAAACACCAAAAGCAATGGCAACCAAAGCCAAAATGGACAAATGGGATCTAATTAAATGAAAGAGCTTCTGCACAGTAAAAGAAACTATTATCATAGTGAACAGGCAATCTACAGAATGGCAGAAAATTTTTGCAATCTATCCATCTGACAAAGGGCTGATATCCAAAATCTACAAATAGCTTAAAACAAATTTACAAGGAAAAACAACCCCATCAAAAAATGGGCGAAGGATATGAACAGACACTTCTCAAAAGAAGACATTTATGCAGCCAACAAACTTATGAAAAAATGTTCATCATCACTGGTCGTTAGAGAAATGCAAATCAAACCCACAATAAGATACCATCTCGTGCCAGTTAGAATGGCGATCATTAAAAAGTCAGGAAACAACAGATACTGGAGAGGATATAAAGAAATAGGAACACTTTAACACTGTTGGTGGGAGTGTAAATTAGTTCAACTATTGTGGATGACAGTGTGGTGATTCCTCAAGGATCTAGAACTAGAAATACCATTTGACCCAGTATTCCCATTACTGGGTATATACCCAAAGGATTATAAATCATTCTACTATAAAGACACATGAATACGTATTTTTTATCACAGCACTGTTCACAATAGCAAAGTCTTGGAACCAACCCAAATGTCCATCAATGATAGACTAGATTAAGAAAATGTGGCACATATACACTGTGGAATACTATGCAGCCATAAAAAAGGATGAGTTCATGTCCTTTGGAGGGACATGGATGAATCTGGAAACCATCATTCTCAGGAAAGTAACACAAGAAGAGAAAAACCAAATACTGCATGTTCTCACTCATAAGTGGGAACTGAACAATGAGAACACATGGACACAAGGAGGGGAACATCACACACCGGGGCCTGTTGGGGGGTGGGGAGCTGGAGGAGGGATAGCATTAGGAGAAATACCTAATGTAAATGACGAGTTGGTGGGTGCAGCACACCAACGTGGTACATGTATACATATGTAACAAACCTGCACGTTGTGCACATGTACCCCAGAACTTAAAGTATAATAATAAAAAAACCTTTTTGACTCTTGTAATACTTACTACAAAATTATTTTAAAAATACAAATACATTGTACAGCTGTAAAAAAAAGTTTTTTTCTTTATGTCCTTATTCTATAAACTTTTTCTTCTACTTTTTTTTTTTTAACTTTTTAAAATTTTTGTTTAAAACTAAGACACACACATTAGCCTAGGCCTGTACAGGGTCAGGATCATCAATATCACTGTCATCCACCTCTATATCTTGTCCCATTGGAAGGTCTTCAGGGGCAATAGCAGTTCCATTATAATCTCATAGGATCACCATCATATATGTGGTTCATCATGGACCAAAACTTTGTTATGTAGCGCATGACTCAGTCATGCCACTTATCATAGAGTGTGCCTACAAAGACCTAGATGGAATAGATGTTTTTATTTATATATTTTTAATATGGAAAACCAAATATCTCAGGACCACTGCTGAATATCAATTGTTTCCCCTACTTGTTCTGCAATGCCAATGTCAGCTGCGACATATCAGGTTTCTACATATGTTCTATTATAATCTTATGGGACCACCGTCATAAATGTGGTCCATCGCTGACTAAAATATCACTATGTAGCACAGGATTGTACATATAGCTTTACATGATTTTTAACTCTTTATTATGAAAATTGTATTTGTATGCATTCTTTAGATAAAGCAAGAAGCAGTTTAATGTATTTTTTAAAACTGGAAGCCAAAATAATCAGCTCCTAATCTACATTCCCATTAAAACACTTTGGACTTTTAAAATTTACACATATGGTCTACTTGAATATGCAAGCAAATACATCCCTGCAAAGAAAAGACAAATATTTATGTACAAATAAATAGTGTTTTAGCGAACAGGCACTCAGATGTGAGCGCTCGTGTTTTATGGCTTGACTCTTAGCCTCAATAAAACATGCTCAAGAGGCGGCATTTTTCTTTAGGGGTAAGTCATAACTTTGCCATAGAGGGCTATTAGGAGACCATTTACTGACATGAGACTGAACCTACAATTCCCACAGAGAAATGTTATTTTAAAAGGAAGGCTGACATAGGAGATTTTCGGGAAAATCCCCCCTGGAGACCTGAAGTTCCCCTGGTGCCAGGCATGTAATGCCATTTTCCTTATTGAAATAGAGAATATCATGTTGCAGCAATTGTTCTTAAGGGAGATATGGCATAAGCACATCACTTCTGCATGTACAGTATCTGCAGTTCTACATTTTGGAAGACTAGCAATATGAAATTGCAGGCTGTTGTTAGAGCTCTTCTGGCTTGCATAAGAGAATGTTTATTTCTTTATCTATATATGGAGAGACATGTCCTTTAGTTTAAGGTCAAATAATATCTCCTTGGGGGGGAAGACTTGATCAACTGTCTAATGGGATTGAGTCCTTGGGGGTAGTAAATCAATTTCATCATAAAACTGCAACTTCTGTCCTCTAACACTCCAGAGTGGTTTTAAAAAGTGGCCAGGGCCCTCTCCCCTCCATTAGTAGCTAGACCTGTGATGAGAACTTCAGGGCATAGATTCATCTGGCAGCTCCCCTCTCCTGTTTTCATCCAAACATGGAATCAGGCCCTAGGGAAGCATATCATTTTTTTGTCAACAGACTAAAAGCAATGTGGGTAATAATCGTTAATTGGACATTACATTTAACGTAGAATAAAGCAGGTAAAACCCTTTGTCTGGTCCCTCTGTATCACTTGATCTGCTGAAATTTCTTTTCCATGCTTTGAAAATAGCCAAAGCACAGACCAGCTAGAGAGAAGCAACCTTGATTTGGCCCAGCCTTCTAGCTCACCGGCAACCATGTAAGCATGATGGGCAGGATCTCCAACACCGGGCAGAGCAATTCACCAGTCAGTGTTTAATGAAGAGTGAGCAAAAGGAAACGAGCTAAAGTCACAGTAGGAAACTGTGGGTTTCATATAAAATATAGTTGGAAAATACCTTACATTTACATATAGGACTCCATTTTTCAAATCATTATCTCGTTTTATCCATCCAGCAACCCATCATGGGAAGAAGGGGCCTTATTACAGCTATTAAGTTTACAATAAGGGGACTAAAGAGATTCTTCACTTTCTTCCCAATAGACAAAGACCCTGCAGAGTTCATCTACTCCAATGACTAACATTCCAATAACAACAGCTCACATTTTTTGAGTGTTTACTATGTGCAAGTTATTCTGCTTAGTGCTTTACATGCATTTATCTAATTTATTCCTCTCAACATCTGTGAGATATCCATAGGATGGCAGAGAAGTGAGAAATAAGCAAAATGATGTACTGCAGTTGAAACAGCTCCGGGCTCAGAGTCTGATTAAAAGTGCAGGTGCACAGGTAGTATGGCTTACAGGTAACTTAAAGGAAACCTAGAGGCAGCCTGCTTGCCCTTGAAGCCTGCCTTCGCCTCCCAGTTCTCTGGTCTTTGGCAAATTACTCAATCATTCTTACCCTCCCTTTCCTCATCTGTTTAAATGTGGATAAAGCCTCACTGAGTTTTGAGTGGATTGAAAGAGTTTATACTAATAACCTGCTTGGAGCAGTGCTTGGCACATAATTAGTGCCCCATTAAGTGTCAGTAACATTATTTTTACTTCTTGCTGGATGCCATTGGACACATCACATTACCTCTCTGAACCTCAAGTTTCTTACCTAAGAAAATCCTTATATTAATACTTGTTTACTTCATAGGCTTAATAGGTATAATATATGTGAAAAAAAAGGCTGGGTGTGGGGGCTCACACCTGTAATCCCAGCACTTTGGGAGGCCGAGGCGGGCGGATCACAAGGTCAGGAGATCGAGACCACGGTGAAACCCCGTCTGTACTAAAAATACAAAAAGCTAGCCTGGTGAGGTGGCGGGCGCCAGTAGTCCCAGCTACTCCGGAGGCTGAGGCGTAAACCCGGGAGGCGGAGCTTGCAGCGGGTTGAGATCGTGCCACTGCACTCCAGCCTGAGCAACAGAGCGAGACTCCATCTCAAAACAAAACGAAAATGAAAATAGTATTTTAATTATATAATTTTAGAGTGATTTGGTATCATTTCATGACTTCTGAGTTTATCTCTAATTCTGACTGGTCTCCTAAGATATACTCCTGAATTTCCTACTGACCATTTTCATATGGAATTAAAAGACATTAATTCCTTAATTTGTTCTGTAAATAAATACTAAGCAGTTGTTCTGGGCCAAAAGGTGGGGCATAGAGAAAAACATGTGGTACGTGTTCTCAAAGAGTTTGCAATCCTGGAGTAGACACACACAAGAAACCAATGTTAACAACACAGTATCCTAAATGTTATGAATGACGAGACTAAAGGAAGAAGATTCAGCTTGCAAGGGACAGGGGGACCACACAATGTCCCCCAGGAGGTAGCATTTCAACATCACTGTGGCCCAAAACAACCTTGTGGTCAATATAGTCATCCTTTCTTTCTATGTCTTTTTTAAAATTGTGAATTTTTATCTGTCTCAAATGCCTAATGATGGCTTGCTATATACAACAGGAACAATGGCTAAGGGCCTCTCGAATCATTTCTTCATGTTGTAAGTCTACCAGGGTTGGGCTTAAAGGATATAAAGAATCGAGCAACTCATCGTAAATCTTCAACCACAATTTGTTTGGCAGGGAAAAATCTAGATTTTCTCGAACAGGTTTCAGAAGACGGAGTCTATGGCCAATCTTTCATTAGGTATCTCAATAACTTGATATTATTAGCCAGAAAGAGTCATGGAATGATTATTTTTAACACCCCTGATATCTCATCTCACCATTTCAAGACTTAACCCAGTGTTTCTCAAATTCTTTCTTGGAAGTGTCACTAATGGCAGCCAACAGGAGCCAGGTATCCTTACAGGGCCTGGGCAGAGCTTGGGGCCATCCACAAGCACAATATTTTTTGAAGTTTCAAGATTACTGTAGATTTTGTAGCCTAAGCCAAAAGCTACATATCCTTATGTAAATATTCTATTATTTTACATCTTATACTATTTAACAAATATAAGATTATTTTCTCTCCAAATCTGATTTTTTTTCTTAGTACTTTTATTTTTTTTCAGTCATAAAAGCTATATCATTGTAGGAAATTAGAAAACTACATCAAATTACAAATTTAAAATTAAGCTTTTTCTGGCTGGGCGCAGTAGCTCACGCCTGTAATCCCAGCACTTTGGGAGGCTGAGACGGGCAGATCACCTGAGGTCAGGAATTCGAGACCAGCCTGGCCAACATGGTGAAACCCCGTCTCTACTAAAAATACAAAAATTAGCTGGGTGTTGTGGTGCATGCCTGTAATCCCAGTTACTTTGGATGCTGAGGCAGGAGAATTGCTTGAACCTGGGAGGTGGAGGTTGCAGTGAGCTGAGATGGTGCCATTGCACTCCAGCCTGGGTGACAGAGTGAGACTCTGTCTCAAACAAACAAAAATTAAATTAAACTTTTCTATAATATAATTCCCAAACTACTAAGCCTTGTTGGTGCTTTTCCTTCTAAGTATTACAATATACAGATATAGATATAAATATATAATTGTGTAAATACATATGTACAATTTGAAGTCATCTCTATATCTTTCAGGGTCATATCCTGCTTTTTTTTTTTAACTTAATAGTAATTATTTGATGACTTGGTGAACATTTTTATTTAATGGCTTGAGGAGTGTAAAAGTTTAAAGTACAGAATCTATAGCTTGGATTTGAATCCAAACTTAGCTCATTTACTAGCCTTGGGTTCCTTATCTATAAATGGAAGTTAATAATATTGCCTTCTGCAGATAGTTGTGAGAATGAAACGATTTAATGTATGTGAAGTGCTTAGACACAACCTAGCACAGCGTGAAGGCCTAGATAAGGGTTAGTACAATTTCTTCTCAATGATTTGAGAAGCTACTTTTGTCATATACTGAATTCCCTTATGCATTTTGATCTACTTCCAGATGTTCTGTTTTCTTCCACTGACAGCAATCTTATTTATGTAGCCACACTACCTTGTTTTACGTGTTCTTTATACAAAGAGGCCAAACTGGTGTGGCTAATTCTCTTGATTACTCTTCCTTTTCAGAATTTGTGTTTGGCTATTTTTGTGGTCCATTTTCCACATGAACTTTAGAATAACTTGCTTAATTAAAATACTTTTAATATTTACACTTAAATTGCATTTGTGGAATATCTGAATAGATGAGCCTTTGCAATGCTTTTATAACTTACTGCTCTTCATTTTCATTACATACACCTTTATTTTTATCTTAGTCTACTCTATTATAGGGGCTTTTTTCTACCATAGTCGCTCCCAGCTCTGATACCTGGTTATTTCTTAAAAATTTGCTCTCAAACTTGACATTTAAAAAGAGGAAGGAAAAGAGAAATAACATTCTGGCATTTAGAAAGCAGCATCTATGCAGCTATGTACCATGTAGCATTCCCAAGTATGCCCCTTGGAAATGGTGCTGTAAGATAACAGGTTGTATTTTGCAGAAAAAATAAGGGGTTGTGTGATTAAACACATGTAGAAATTCTAAGTTAAACAAAACTAAATACATTTTTTACTCTGTAAGAACATCCAGAAACTTTAATATAGGTAATTTTTTTCTGACTCTCTAAAAGGAGGTATATTTTACATAAGGGCCCAAACTTTTGGCTATGTGAGCTCTTCTAGAAGAAACAACTCTTAGTAATTCAACTCCTGAATATACTGGTTTGGGAAACTCTGCCAAAAGGGATTGCCTCTGAGAGTTTGGTACCAAAGGTGACTTCTTTTTCCTCTTTCTACAAGCACTGTTCGAGGAGGTGGATTAATGGTTTTAAAATCTAGGATAACTGGTCTTAAATCTAAATGAAATTCCTCTCATATTTGGTCTGTGGGTTGACTGAGTTCCCCTTTCTGATAATGATGTGCATTTTCATCTCTTTCAATGTCTGTGTGTGTTTCAGTGGGAAGTCAGGAGAGACTAAACTGGTAAAACGCTGACCTAAATGAGAAGCCTGGTCCCATATTCCATCAGTTACACACTCAACTAACTTAACCCTGAATTGTTGACTAATACAGAGCAAATAGTTCCTAAAATTTATAGCGAATTATTTTTAAAACTCAATATTTGATAGAGAATAATTTTTCTCCTTCAGGGAATATTTATTATTTAAACAAAACAACAGTCTGCACAAGTATTAGGCAATGTACCAAAATAAAGGGTTTCTTTTTTCTTTTCCTTTTTTTTTTGGCAGGAGAGAAATTATTTTCATGTAGTCATTTGTTGGACCTTGGGGTAAAATTATATTTCATAGTTCCCTTGTTCCCAGGCTGTGGTTAAAAAAAAGAGAGAGAGAGAGAGATTGATGTCTGAAGTTTCAAGTGTATTTGTCTTACAAATTTGTTTGATTCTCTTGGGAATAATTATCTCATATCATTTAAGGGTTAGTAATTCCTTAGGAATGACCCTTCTGTTATAATTAGTAACTTACATGCAGCTAAGAAAAGTGAAAGTTAATGGACTTAGTTTCTTGCGTTGCTGCTTTATTAAACTGTTAATCTCTGAAACAAACAACAAGGGTCCTAGAGTCACTGCTCAGTGGAGTAATCATGTTTCCTTTCATTTGCTGAGAATAGGTAATGTAGATATACCTGGTAACATAACAATGGTCAGTAAGTAAAACCTCATTATACAATACTAAATCTATATACACAAGGGAAAGGTATGTCCAATGGCTGTTGGGAGGAACTTCCAATGATTTCTTCTTTCCCAGTTTCCCAGACATTAGATTCAAGACTTCAGTGGAACAGGAAAGAATGAAAAAACAAAGGTAGAAAGGAAGGGAGAGGAAATACAATAAAGAAAGAAAAAATGATCTTATAAATGGTGAATCCACAAAGTCACAATTCTTTAATAAGAAACCAAAAATAGAAAGAAGGAAAATAAAAGAAAAATTTTAAAAATACTTAGCTTCATGTAACCCACTCACAACTTTGGTCAATGTATGAGCTAGAAAAAATGGTAAGGGAATTTGAAAGAGTCTTCAAGTTCTCAGTAGAGGATGGGAGCAACCTAGCTTTGGAACTTTGAGAGAAGTGGTTCTTTTCTGAGTCTTAGGTGAATATTACAGTATAATGTTAGATCTTTGCATACACTGAGATTTCTCCATAGTCATAGACTGTTGGTCATATACCCTCAAGACATCAAGAAAACTCTTTAACCCAGCCACAAGATAAATGGATTATTTTTCTTTTTTACAATTTTTACAAATATTGTTTAATAAAGCAGGTACAGACTACATCCATTTAAAACGCATAGCCCAGGCCAAAAATTACAAATAAAATAAAGAAGAACAGTGTTCTGTTGTATTCATTTCTGCATGAAAACTTTTTAAATTGCTAATGAAAATTAGAACTGTTCTGGGATCTTCTGACAAGATTTTTTGAGATGGGGTCTCGCTCTGTCACCCAGGCTGGAGTGAAGTGGCATAATCTTGGCTCACTGCAACCTTTGCCTCCCAGGTTCAAGCGATTATCCTGCCTCAGCCTCCCAAGTAGCTGAGACTACAGGTGTGCACCACCATACCCAGCTAATGTTTTTTTTTTTCTGTACTTTTAGTAGAGATGGGTTTTGACATGTTGGCTAGGTTTGTCTCGAACTACTGAGCCCGAGCAATCCACCTGCCTTGGCCTTCCAAAATGCTGGGACTATAGGCATGAGCCACTGTGCTTGGCCCTAACAAGATTTTTAAAAAATCTTAAAATGCCTTTTCTTCTATGAAGCCATCTTTGGAGTTAGGCATTACTCTCACCTTATCTGTTGTCTTGACTTCAACCTGATATTCCTCTTCTTTCTTGAAGTAACTTCAAGTTAAGAAAAGGTCATTTTTCCTCAGTCCAGTTCTCTGAAAAACTTCTACCTGCCACTGAAAGTCATAGTCCAGGCATAAGCCATCACATGCTAGAACCTCAGGGCCAACTGGAAACTCATTGTGAACCCTTGGATTGATCTATCTCATTTATCACCAAATGCCCAAAAACACATGGTCCTGAGAAAGGTAGCCTCTCTGTGCACACGTGTACTTTTTCAAAAGGAGATGGCAATATGAAAGGGGCTGGGCTTGATCACCGAATGTCAGCACAATGAAAACAAACAATAATGGATAATGAACATTAGAATTCAAATTAGCAGCTGTTTTAAAAAGATTGGGGTTCCAGTTTTCAATTTCATTTTGAACACCACATTACAAAAAAAAATTTTTTTAAAGATTGAGGGGAGAAGAAAAATAAAAAGAATATCTAAACTGTTGAATGTTGGTTCCTGATAAGCTTCAATCATGTCTTCTTCCTCCATTCCCAGTTCTTTCAAAATATGATTATCAGCACTTCTCTGACTTTCAAAGAGAAACCCGAGTAAATTCATTGGAATGCTCTGTCTTTGACAGTATAATTCTTTGAGTTTCTTGGGATGTGTTGTCATTTTCACTTTGAAGTGAATCTCACTGATATCCTGTCTAATGACTTTGAGTTTAATGTATTTTGTTTCCTTCTTATCCCCCAAGTCCTCAGTTGAAGGTTTTGCCTCCTGGTCAGACATGGTGGCAGTGGTTTCACCCAGGGGATCTCCACATGCCAGCAGCCTCGGGTAGGCAGAACCTCACTCCAGGGTTGACAAATCCATTTTCCTTCCCCATGGTACAACACCGCAGCAGCCATAAATGAATTCTTTTTCTATGTGTCCTTAAGTTCAAATAAAAAGCTCAACTATGGAATGCATTATTCACAGTTGTTTATCTTATTGGTTTCAACAATTTAATGTAGGATCCATAAGTAGTTCTAATCATCAGATAAAAAACTAAAACTTAGTAGAAACATTGAATAGATGGCATCTACTTTCATCTCCTACTTCATAAGGGGATGATGTCCTTTCATGCCAGGTTGGTACTAGCCTGTTGTGCTTAAGCTGATACAGTATTTCTCCACTCACAATGGTATCTGGCTGTAGACCCTAACCATTAGGATGAGCTTTTAAAGATCATACATGGAACCTGCATCAGTTGAAGAGTAGTTAGTGAGAACCTTTCATAAAGGACTGGTCCTCCATTTAAAACAAGAGCTCTTTCCCAGGGCAAAATGAATCAGTAAGAAAGTCCCAATGTCCTCTAATAAAAAACCCAAAAATTTGATGCCTAGATCACTTGCAAATGTTGAATCTGAATTTATATCACCATGTGTTGTGGGAGTCTCATTCTGAAAATTTAATGTAAACACTGGTCTTGGGCCTATGAACTTCTAAGGGTACCCAACAGAAGCAAACTGTATGGGAGAATACTCCCATAATCTAGGATGTACTGAACTGCTTTTTTTTAAAAAAAAAAAAACCCTACTAATGAGTCCCTCCTAAGAAAACTATAAAGCAATAAGGAAAAAATCCACAATAACTGAGAGTCATCAGACTTAACTAATAGAATAATCAGAGTTCAATGATGTTAAAATAACTATAAAATAAGTTCACTTTAACACGGTTAAAAAATAAAGAAAAAAGTAGAAACCATAATGAAGTAATAGAATACAATGAGATTAACTAAAACATTTTGAACAGAACCAAATAAAACTTCTAGGAATAAAAATGTAGGCACTGAGTTAAAAACTCAATGACTGCATTAAAAGCAAACCAGCCACTCCGAAAGAGAGAATGAATTAGGAGATGGATTTGGGGAAACTATCTAGATAGTGGCAGAGAGAGATTCAGAAAATAAAGATGGAACGCACGAGAGTTTAAGCAGCACACAGAATAGAAAGCAAAAGTCCAGCATGCAGAGAATTTCTAGAAATAGAGAATAGGAAGAATGGTGGTGTGGAACTAAATTATCATAAGCATTGAATAATTTTAATGGGGCATTTGTTACAATTGTCATTGAAAAGTAGAGGACATGTGTTTCATGAACAGTTAATGAAGATCATCAGAAGAATGGGAAGACAGCTCCAGTAGAGCTTTCAAGGACACAGAGTACTAGGTTAGCCATTCATCTTTTAGATGAAGGAGAAGTCAGGAAACTGAGTTTCTTTCAATTCAGTTTACTAACAAGAGTGAAAAAACTTTTCTGTAATACACAATAGTTTCTTCTTTTAGCATTTCTAAGGACTGCTGACTTGTGAACTTGAAACCATGAATATTTGTTTTAGGGAATTGCATGTGGTAGATTGTTGTTGCAGAGAATCATATTTGTTTACTTCAAATTGTGACTACAGCTTGTGATTTTGATATTTCCCATTTTCTTTTTAAGAAAAGAACATATTTTCCAACTAAAATAAAAAAGATTCAGTTATTTTAAAGACATTTTTTAGTTACAGGAAAAATATCTTATTCTTCCACAACTGACATGAGTGAAAAGCTGGAGAATATTCTACAATTGAGGAAAGACATGATTCCTTATGTTAGGAAGCAAATGAGTCCAGCAGCAGAAATAAGAATTAATGTACACCTAGGTGTACCATAGGACATAGAAAAACACCCAGGATACAAAGAAAGCCTTCAGAATGACCAGGATGAAAAGTCCAATTACCTACCAAGGAGCAACAATTAGATTGGCATAAAACTTATTATTCATTTATTCATGCATTCTACATGGTCCCCAAATATTTCTCAAACCCCTACTTTATGCCAGACACTATTCCAGGTAGCTTGGGTAAATCTATAAATGGGAAAGGGGGAGGGGAAGAAGCAAGGGGGAAAGGAGAGACAGGGAGGAAAGGAAGGAAGAAAAATAGAAAAGAAAGAAAGAAAAATAAAGAGAAGGAAGGAAAGAGGGAGGGAGGAAAGAAGGAAGGAAAAACAAAAAAGGGATGAAAAAGGAAAAGATCAGAAGGTGAGAGAATATCTTTAAATTGAAATAACCTTGTGATAATTAACTTGCTAATTGTAGCCTCTGTGATCTTGTTAAATTGAACTCCAACATGTCGCAAGTATACATATGTAACAAACCTTCACACTGTGCACATGTACCCTAGAACTTAAAGTATAATAAAAAAAAAAATTGAACTCAATCTGCCTAGTTGCCTTTTTACTAATATACAGTCCTTAGTGGTTGTAGTAATTTTCTAGTGCTGCTGTATCAAATTATCACACAATAGTGGCTTAATACAACACAAATTACTACTTTACCATTCTGGAGGTCAGAATCCAAAACCAGTCTCACTGAGCTAAAATCAAGGAGTCATTTTTGTACGCTGTCTCCTACAGAGGCTCTAGAGGTAAATTTGTTTTCTTACCTTTTCCGGCATTTAAAGGCTTCCTGTATTCCTTGGCTCAGGGTCCCTTCCTCCATCTTCAAAGCCAGCAGCGTAGAATCTTTCCATCTCTCTCTCTCTCCCTGGCCTCCTTTCTCTCTCCATCTGCACTTCCCTTTCTCCCTTTTCTCTCCCTCACATGTACATACCTCTCCTCCCCATCACATCCACTCCCCTGCCTTTGATTTCCCTGCCTTCCTCTTATAAGGGCCCTTGTGATTACATTCAGCACACCTGGATAATCCAGGATACCCTCCCCCTCTCAATATCCTTAATTTGATAGATCTGCAAAGATCGTTTGCCGCATAATGTGATATTCACAGGTTCCAGGGATTAGGATGTAGATGTAGACCTCTTTTGGCAGGCGGGAGGGGCACTATTGTGTCTTCTAGAGTAGTTGTTTCACTGTCGCTTTTGAATAATAGTCATCCTAAAACTCTGTATCCAGCTAAAGTAAACCATTCAAAGAGTGAAGGTCAACCAATATTTTGGACAAAGACAGTTTGACAGTTATAGACCATTGCTGAAAGAATCACTAAGGGCTTTTCTGCAGTAAGAAGAAAATTGAATGCAGAAGGAAGGATTGAGAAGGAAGATGCAAAAATAAAATAAAATAAATATATGCATTATATCAAAGCAAACTGGTGTAAAAATATTGGAAGGCAATAATTTGGAAGATGAGGAGGAGGCATGGTAGTGATAGGAGTCACAGCACCCTCTAGTTCTTGTGCGGTGTGGAGGGAAGGGAGCCAGGTTGATTAACTGCAGAGATCAATGTTAACATCTGAATAGCCTCCAAAAGAAAAGATAGCACTTAAAAAACACAGCAACCCTCAGACTCAAAACACAGCATATGCACCTAACAACATAGCCTCAAAATATAGAAAGCAAAAATGGACATAATTGCAAGAAGGCTCTGTGGACAGACAACAGGAGAGGAAAGTGCTCAGGCTTGGAATTACCTGGAATTGGGTGTGACCTTGAGCAAGAAATAACCTCATTTGTTTAGTCTTGGTTTTCTCAGCTGTAAAACAGTGATAATGATGACTACCTTTCAAGGCACTCATAGGAATTTAAATAGATTAAATGCATCAAGGGCTTAGCAAATATTAATTCACTTTCCCTAAACTGGAAGGTCCAGAGTGTACTAGGGGCATTTGTCCTGGTGCCCCGTATCCTCTTGCAACACTGCAAGGCCTGAGGGGTTCTGTGGTGATATGGATATCGCAGGGGTGCTCCGAGGTGGACATGAAGGGCAAGGGCTCTGAGGTTAGGCAAACTTGTCTTTGAATCCAAGGTCTGTCTTTTGCCAGCTCTTAGACCTTAGGCAAGTTACTCAACATCTCTAGCCTCAGTATTTACATCTGTAAGCAGAGTTAAAAATAGTTCCTGTGTTGATGGTGGGAATGCAAGTTAGTTCAACCACTGTGGAAGAAAGTGTGGCGATTTCTCAAAGACTAGAACCAGAAATACCATTTGACCCAGCAATCCCACTACTGGGTACATACCCAAAGGAATATAAATCATTTTATTATAAAGATACATGCACACATGTTTATTGCAGCACTAGTCACAATAGCAAAGACACGGAATCAACCCAAATGCCCATCAATGACAGACTGGATAAAGAAAATGTAGTACATATACATCATGGAATACGATGTAGCAGCCATAAAAAGGAACAAGATCATGTCCTTTGCAGGAACATGGATAGATCTGGAAGCCATTATCCTCAGCAAACTAACGCAGGAACAGAAAACCAAACACCACATGTTCTCACTTCTAAGTGAGAGCTGAACAATGAGAACACATGGACACAGGGAGGGGAACAACACACACTGGAGCCTGTTGGGGGGTGTGGTGGGGGAAGAACATCAGTAAAAATAGCTTATGCATGTGGGGCTTAATACCTAGGTGATGGGTCGACAGGTGCAGCAAACCACCGTGGCACATGTTTACCTATGTAGCAACATGCTGCGCATGCACCCCAGAACTTAAAATAAAAAATTTAAAAAGTAGTTCCTGTGTCTTGGTCAAGATTCGTAGTTGCAACAGCAGACACTGACTCTGGCTATCCTTCAGCAGCAGAAAGAGGTTGTGTTAAGAATATTGAGTAGTCATGGGTTCCCTAGGCTGCACAGCTGGATACTAGGTCCAAAGTCATGCCTCAGATTGGCCCCATGAAGATGCCATGTTGACTCCGGTGTTCACTGGCTGCTGACACTAGAATCATTTCTGCTATGGAAACTGGGTGTGCCTCTGTGGGCCAGAGCAGGCTCCAGGCCGTCTCTGCTTTTTGTGTCATTGGCTCTCTGGTCCAGGTCTGACTGATGGAACCTAAGTCACTTGTCCAAATCCTAGCTGCAGGGGAGGCTGAGAAAGTAAGTTTCTCACTTCTCTGTGGGAATAAGCCTCCTCCCGCAGAGACTCCCTGCCTCCACTGAGACCTCAGCCTGAGGAGCTCTCCAAGAGAAAGGGAGTTCAGATGCTAGTTGGCCACAGAGAATAACCACTACACCTGTCTTAAGGATTCCTGGGAGGATAAAATGAGCTGGTGAATGTGAAGCACGTAGCACAGTGTAGAGTTTCAGGGCTCAGTGGAGAGACTCTTTCAATACAGAGGACAGAAGAGCAGTTTTGGAAGAACAACAGAGCATGTTCTGACCAGGAACTGGGATGGATATGTTAAAAATCTCTTCTAATGTTCCTATCAGCCAACCTAACCAATGTTTCCAGAGATTCTGACTCCTAAATTCACATGGGAAACATGAAGGACCTTGAACAATGTTGAAGGTTATGGAAGATGGAAAAAAGACTGTGTGTGACTTGTTTTTGGAGTGGACTCACCTGTGACTGAGCCAACAGAGAGCAGTCTTGCTTCCACTGCTCCCAGATCATCAGCTTTACTGCGTGTGGCTTTTCTGAGCACAAGAAATAAACAAGTAAACCCTCCTTTATTACTGTGAGTTTTCTTTTTAAAACAGGACATTGAAGAGTTTTACGGAGATACTTTAGCAGAGACATAGAAAGTCTTATAATTGCTTTTTAGGTGAAAGAATTGAATTCACAGAAAAAGATACTTCCTTCCAGATGCTTTTCTTCCTACAGAGAAGCTTAATCACACACTCATTAGAAAGTGATGCTTTTCTTCTTACAAAGAAGCTTCACCACACACTCACTTTCCATTGTCCGTACTTCAAATGCTTTCCTGCATCAGAATGAGGCAGCAAAATATGAATACTTTGAAGGCAGTGACCGATTGTGCGGATTTTTATAATTTTTACTAAAGTTGTTTCTGCCTGGATCTGTTTGTTCAGCTCTGCCCTCATTTTCTGCAAACTTTGGGTCTAAGATTTATATTAGACCATAAGCAGGTTTGAGGGAGAACAATCATGAGTTCTATGCTCTTATTACTTCCCACAAAAGTTGGTGCAGAATCACACTACCCAAAAGGAGAGTTCAGCAAATATTATTTATTGTGGGCAGTCTGTGTGCTGTGTCTGGTGGGCCAGGCCCTGCACATGGCTCCCGAGGGCACACTGAGAGGCCCACACTCTCATGCTGGGAGAGCAATCATCATTAAACAATATTTATTAAATAGCCCCATGCATGTGGCACTGGGCTGTTTAAGTAAGGAGAGCAGTGCAGTCCACAGCCTTTGGGAGCTTACAATATCAAACAGGACATTTTTTAGAGCCTGAAGGTGCCCTGGTGAGGCACGGCACTGAAAGAGTTCATTCACACCAGAGGGCTGGGCTTTTCTCTCAGCCTGCAGTTCACTCCGTCTGCCTTCCCGGGCTCTAGACTGTAGCTCGGTTAACTTAAAAGGTCCATTATTGGGAGAATTCACTGAAAATCTCTGTGCTAAAATAGCCCTTATTCCAGAACCTCCACAAATCTAGCATTTCCTTTCCATGAGCTCCATTGAGCCCCACATGCAGGTTACACAGGTGAATGTCACACTGTTTCTTCTATCCAGAAGCCGACTGGGGACTCAGGGGGAGTGGGGAGTGCTCAGTTACCCTGGATTATGGGAGAGGGCAGGAGGTATAACACAGCCTTGATAACACATGTCCTGCACAGCGCAGAACATGCGAGTGAACACATGAAAGAGAAAACTGCTCATTCTGACTTGTGGGGATCAGAGAAGGCTGCAAGGAGAAGATGGCACCTGAATTAGCTCTTGAAGTTAGGTGAGACTTCAATGGGCAAAGACCATGGCCAGGCATTCCAGACTTTTGCATGGGTCCTGGAAGAGTTGGGGGAAA
The DNA here is from genome assembly GCF_000951035.1 of Colobus angolensis palliatus. Taxonomy (NCBI): domain Eukaryota; kingdom Metazoa; phylum Chordata; class Mammalia; order Primates; family Cercopithecidae; genus Colobus; species Colobus angolensis. Next base: position 10,576,205 of record NW_012119821.1, on the reverse strand, counting down.
TGATGAATTTATCTAACAGGCTTTCAAATAGTTCCTCTCACATGGGGCCTATTTCATCTATTTCCAAAATTCTTGGATCTATAGGTTGGAAGCAGAATTGGGACGTATTCCACCTGCGGCTGGGAGCCAACTCCTTTCCCTGCTGCTACTGCTCACTCCCTCTGTCTCGTCAAGGAGCACGGAATGAAAGGTGAAATAATGGATGTAGCCCAGACTTCAGTCCTGCCAGATGAACAACAACTTTTGGGATCATTCAGAAATATAAAATCATCCAGCCCTCCCTCTCATTCTAGGTCACAGCCAGACTGAAAACAAGGCATTCTCATACACTGTTAAACAGATGTGATCATTTTCTCCACATCCTGGGAGTTAACAAAGAGACCTCTAGGGACGTTTTGTCTGCCAGGTGTTTGGCAGTGCCATTGACAGGAAAAGAAGCCTTGTAACGTTTAGAGGTCAAGTGGACCTCAGCGAACCCTTTAGTCCAGCCCTTGCCTTTAGTCTGGAGAACACACAAGCCATGAAGCTGGGATGGTTGTGTCTTACTCAGAGAGTGTCTCAAGAAGATGCAGTTTAGAAACTGGGGTTTCTAGCCTGATACTGGATGCTACTCTCTCTTGAGCCTCTCTATACCCCATGCAACCCCCTTTACTTTTCCTATTGATCTGAGGCCACACATTCAAGAGGCACCTGCCTATTGTTCTTCCACTCCACATTGCCATAGTTTTCATGGAAAAGGGGGGGCTTAACCAAGTGTCACCATCTTGGGACAAGAATCCTCTGCTTTGCCCCAATTCCCATGTAGTTTCATCCTACAACTCTCTCTGTGCATGGTGATCTCAAATGACGGCACACAATTATACATAAGTCTTTCCATCAAAAGCAAGCTATTCTTACCTCTCTTTTTTGTTTTCTAAAGCCAAAGGCAAATGATGCCTTAGTCCAAAGGATTTCGCAGCTTCACATGCAAAACCAGCCAAGTTTTAACGAAAACATTTAAGCTACATAAAATGAGACCTCTCACATGTGTACAGCCAAGTTTGGAAAGGACTCCTTCTTTGTGTGGATGAGTTACTCAAAATCCTTCCTGACTTTGCTGGAAGCTTGCAGCCTTTCCATGTGTCTCTGCATCTTAATCAGTCCAACTCACAATGTTTTGTTTGAATGTGGTCACTTACTAAAACCAACTATGTTCTGCTTCTATAATGTAGTAACAACACAGGTTTGCAGACTATTAAGAAAAACTTGGATAGCGTTATTATAAATGGAGTTCCCCTGGAAGCCTGATGACTTGTACACTATGATGCCATCTTTCCACCTACAAAATGGAAACAATCCTATAGTCTTGGTGGTATTAAGTGAGCAGTTGCATAGAAATTACTTGGAAATTATCTGGCAAATGACAAATAGAATTTAGGGTTTTGTTGATGTTATTGTTGTGACCTTTAAGTCTTTACTATAATTATTCTGGCTGAACTTCTTTCTTTTATCTATAAGACAGATAAAGTAAAACAGATAGAAAGTTCTCCATCAGTAAATGTGCAATTCAGGTCCAGCACCCCAGATTTAAGCTACCATTAAGATTTCTTTTCTTTTGAAAAATAAATGGTTATTATTTAACCAGAGTAGCATGAATAAAAGAAATAAATGTTTTATTATTTTTATATTGTTAATTTTTTGCTCTTTAATTTTTTTAAATAACAATTTTTGGCAGATGAGTAGTCAAAATCATTAATCTAACAGTCAAGTATCTCCAATAGATGAGTGTAGAAAAGATTAGGCTAAGGATCATTCTCTGTTAAAAAATAAAGATTTCCCCCTTCACTGTAAACATTAAAAACTTATACATTTGTAATATTTACTATACATTACAATGTATAGGAAAGTAGAGGCAAAAAATATGCATAATTCAAACATCTCCAAAGCAACACAGTTCCAATGTTGGCCAATCTGTCTCTGCTCTTTTCTGTATTCATGGTTATTGGTTTATGAATGTTTCTGATCACACTGTATTTAAAACTTTACATTTTAATTTAACATTACAACATGACAACTCTCTAAGCCTTTATTAATTCTTCATAAAACTTATTTTAAATGGCTGCATAATATTCATAATATTGCATTAAGCAAACGATTTACTTAAAGGCATCAGAATGTTTAGTCTTTTAAATATAATTATATTGGACTTTTTGTATATAAAGCTATTTCCTTATTTTTTAATTTTTTCTGAGACTGAGTCTCACTCTTTTGCCCAAACTGAAGTGTAGTGGCACGATCTTGGTTCACTGCAAGCTCCGCCTCCGAGGTTCAAGGCATTCTCCTGCCTCAGCCTCCCGAGTAGCTGGAATTACAGGGGCGCACCACCATGCCTGGCTAATTTTTGTATTTTTAGTAGAGACAGGGATTCACCATGTTGGCCAGGCTGGTCTCAAACTCCCGACCTCAAGTGACCCACTTGCCTAGGCCTCCAAGAGTTCTGGGATTATAGGGAGCTTTCTCCCTCTTTGAGATTAACTTTTATTATATAAATTCTCAGAAGTGAGAGTAAAATGCTGGTGCATTTTTCATATTTATTTACAAGACTATTTAAAGTCCGTAATTATTTTATTTAAGTAGAATTTTTGTCCCTACCATAGTGAGCACTCATGAATCTGCCATTTGAGAAGAAATGATCTCAAGGCTGCAATGTATAATGTTAAGATTTTCAGAGGATTCCCTCTTTCAGTGTCCCTGTTTTTAGGGAAATCAAATCTTAATATGACTGCACTGTTCTTTTCCAAATTCAGCATTTCCATGTTCAGTTTTGAAAACATCTAGGGCTTGACCCAGTGTTTAGTGTAGAAAAGGAACTCATTAAAGATCTGAAGGGGGAAGAAAAAGAGAGAGAGACAACTTCTCTTGGCAGTACTAAAGCATTATTTATGCGGTGGGACCAGAGTAATTTTATTTTGTTTTTGCACCATTATGTTATATAGTTCCCGGGAAGAGTGTGACACCAGGGTATGGGAATGTCCTTGTGCACACATTTCACATCTGCTTGTCCATGTGAACATAACTGTGCCAGGAGCCCTGCATGTTAGTTTTTAGCATAGAAACATGACATTCAGCTTTAGTTCCTGAGCAACTGTAAGGGAGATTCCAGAGGGACAAGTTCAAGAATGACTTAGAAATTATAGACCAGATCATACAACTGTCATAAAGCTATCATCAGTTAATAAAACAGGGTTTTCTTTATATTTAAAAAAAAATTGGCTTTTTTTCCTCCTTTAAAAAAATATTGATGTTGGACTTTTTGAAACTTTGTCTGACCTTCTCTCTGCTGACTTTTTCATTTCCTGTTTCTTTTCTTTCATTTCTTTTCTTTTTTTCATATGTTGGGGAGACGGGGTTCTAAAGCAATCATCCAGTGTGCTAAAAACAAATATACATCCCCTAAAAGTAGTATAGCTGTGATGTCCTTGCTCCCAGAGCCCTGCACTGCCAGGGCCCATTGCTGCTGTGAATCAGGTTTCTCAGAAATGTGGTTTCTCACCCCTGTCCCTCTTCCCTTTGGCTTCCACATAAACTGGGATGTGCAGACATTTGCAGGAAGAAGTCCAAGAATAAATACGAGAATATTCTGAATGAAAAGCCAATCTGTAGTAAGGATGACGATAATGGTGTCTATAGAATGTTTCATAAATGAGCTTGGTTTAAATGCAAATTCCTATCATAGCTCCATGGGAGGAAAATAAGGGCACAGATAAGCTAGAATAGAAACACACACACATGCACACACGTGCCCACTCCAGCCCTTCTGTGCACCAAATTGCCCAGTAGTAAGATGCACTGAGACAGTGCTCCTGGAGCTGTCTTGACCCCACACTAATGGCTGGAATAGAGCAGTAATGAGACAGACGCCATCACTACTCTACAGAACCTGCGACATTGAACAGCTCATGGCAAGTAGTTTGGAGCATGAAGTCCAGGGAAGGAGAAGTACAGGTGCTGTGTGAGGCCACAGAACAGGACATCAGACCTTGCTGGGGTCATATTGAAATCATTCCTGGAACTTGGATAGCAGTCAGGCAAGGAGTGGGTGAGGGAAGAGCAATCCAGGCCCAGAAACAAGGTATCTGAAGAACCCAGTGTGGTCCAGTGGGCAGGGAGCAGAGGGGGTTGGGCAGAGGAGCTGCAGAGGTGGGCAGGGGTAACATCACGAGGTGGCCCAAAGACCATGAAAGATGCCAAGGGCAATAGGAAGCAAGGAAGTGGGGAGTGACAGCAGATTTGCACCTGGGGCCTGAGAGGCTTTTGGAACAGTTTAAGTGGTTTTTTTTTTTTTCTTTCCTGCATTTTATTTATCTTTTTCCCTTCCAAATAGATATTTGACTGCACTTTCCATTACTTGAGGGGAGGTATGTGGGACAGCAGTAAGATACAGCACGTAAGAGTTTTTGGCTTTTCTTTTTTTTTTTTTTTTTTTTTTTTTTTTTGAGACGGAGTCTTGCTCTGTCGCCCGGGCTGGAGTGCAGTGGCCAGATCTCAGCTCACTGCAAGCTCCGCCTCCCGGGTTGAGGCCATTCTCCTGCCTCAGCCTCCCGAGTAGCTGGGACTACAGGCGCCCGCCACCTCGCCCGGCTAGTTTTTTGTATTTTTTAGTAGAGACAGGGTTTCACCGTGTTAGCCAGGATGGTCTCGATCTCCTGACCTCGTGATCCGCCCGTCTCGGCCTCCCAAAGTGCTGGGATTACAGGCTTGAGCCACCGCGCCCGGCCGGCTTTTAAGCACTTAGAGTGAACTTGGAGATTTGCAAAGGAATTAGAAAGAATTGTGGGGAGAAGGGCAGAGACAGGGGCTCCCCTCCAGGTTAGAAAAATAAGTTCCTCTGGAGTGACAGAAGATGGAGGAGTTGTCTGTGGGTCCTAGAATGGGGGTCTACGGGACTACCTCTCAGCAGCAGCCTGAGAAGGGAGCATCCCGAGACCCTGCATCACTCCTAAAATAGGAATGCACATAGGGCAATGGGTGCCCAGAGGCCTCCCCAGCCGACCCCCAAGCCTGACCACATGAGACCTTGGAAGCCACAATTCCAGGGAGCCAGGAAAACCCTAAGAATATCTGACTATCACGTTTCCATCAGCCTGGAGAAATGGGGCTTCGAAATCAAGAGAAAAGTGATACATGAAAAACAAAGAGTGGGGATATTTCCTGAACTGCAGACGTTGTGGACTATAATTCATATCATGTATGCAGATTGAAAGGCTTATTCTGGCTCCCGTGTGAAAAATGGATGGGAGAGAGGCATGAGATGATGCCGGTGAAAAATCATAGTGGCATCTACCAAGGTGAGAGAAGTGAGAATGAAAAGAAGTGGATGAATTTGGAGAATATTTAGAAAATAGAAGAGCAAGTACTTTGTGATTAGTCAGCTGTGACAGTGGGTAAGTCAGAGGATTCAAGGATACCTCCCAGGTTTCAAGACTGAACAATTGGGTAAGCAGTAGCGTAATAGATGAGTCCATTTCCTGCAGTAACTAACTTCACGGTGGGGTTTGAGGAAGCTCACTTGGAGGTTTTACTGGGGTAGCATATGAACATAGAATTAGTAAATACTCTCAAAGGCAAAAACTACAGTTATTAACTGAGGGGAGATAATCTCAGAGGTCAACACATTGCTGGAGATATCACCAGTCAAAGGGTCCTTTCTCTCCACCATCTCATACAGAAAATGAAATATTAATATTCAAAGAGACCTAAGGAATCCTATGGCCGGACGTGTTCTCTCAGGCTAAGATATGTGATGGCAGCCTCTGCCTTTGTGCTCCCAGTAATCCAGCACTCGCTATCTTTAAAGCAACACTGTATATGGGATTCATTCATAATTGTAAAAAAGTTCTCACCTTCAATGGAAAACTGCCTCATTCACTGGCTGCTCCCAGTCTTGTCCTTTGGAGCTACACAGAATAAGTCCAGTTCCTCTTTTACATTACATTTAGAAGTTTCCATCACATTTTTGCTAAGTCCTCTTTATTGCAGCCTGAAAGTATACATCACTTCCTTCATCTATTATTTTTCAGTGGGACATACAGTAACAAGAATACCAAGTAGTATTTATTGAGTGTTGTGAGCAAAGTGTGTTACACATGTAGCTGGGGCTGCTATGAGTTCATCAAAACCCATTTCCTTTCCTTCCTGGGCACACAGTTAGACTATACCTCATGACTGAGTTCTGGCCAATAGAAAGCAAGTGGAAGCAGTTAGGAAGTAGGATGGCTTTGCTACCTGCCGGCTAAATGGAGAGGACTCTGAGGATCAAGAGGTGGGTGGAGACAAAAAAGGAGCCTGGGCCCCTTTACATAGAAGGCCACCCCACTTAGACATCTGCATTAGACTCTCAAGTGAGTAAGAAATAAAATTTTCATGTTAAACCACTGAGAATTTAAAGTTTCTGTTATACCAACCTGTGTTGCCTTAACTAATACAGAAATTGGTAGTGGAAGTCAGATGCTGCCATTACAAAAACCTGAAATGTGTGGCAATGGCTTGGCAGCTAGTCCCAGAAGCTCTGGAATTAGTAGAAAAATCAGAGTGATGTTGCATATTAGCTACTGGCTGGCTTTAGCACGGTATTACAAGAAAGAGATGAGCTCAGAAAAGAATTGGCCAATTTTCAAGCAAGGTTGAGCAGGAACAAAGAAAGAATCTTACAAACTTGAAAGGGTCAATTGCTTCTGGGCCTCCAAAGAATAAGAGATGCTCTGTAATCCAAGAGTGCAAAGAATGTCTTGGTGATAATGGCCCAGTAAGACTTGTCAGTTAAACAAAGTGATGCTGCTCTAGAGTAAAAACCAGATTAAAGGTATACCTCCCCACATTGTGTGACCTCAACAAAGCTGCTGTTTAATTAAGAGGGAGGTATGGAGACAACAAGGCAAAGGAATATGAAAGCTTGAGAATAATATCTAAGAAAAGCCTTGTGTAGGGTTGCGAGCACAAGGAACTGACTGAAGCAAACAAATCAGAAGCCTCCTAAGTTTTTGAGAACATTCTATTGTCAAAGAAACTCTGAACCTGGACCAAAAAACAAAACCCAAAACCCCTTTGACCATTTAACCTTAAAACAACTTTCCGACCACCAGACTTACACCATTAAGAAGCTGAGCAGCCTGTAAATGAGGCATACTCAACTCCCAATTCAGGTGTATTCCTGGAGGCTAAGGAATAGACCAGGACAATTTCCCAGAGGGTGGTGCCAGTGGCCATGGAGAACCATAGGCAGAGTTTCTTATCAAAAGCAAGGCCATTGTTTCCATCTTCTATACCTGATGGAAAGAATTTGGGTTTACCTAGAGATCCTGGATTTCAAGCCAGATGCAGTTACTGGATGAAACTTGGGATTGTCTCCCTTGGGAAAGAGGTGAGTGTGGAGGAAGAAGGAAATGGATAGCTGGTAACCAGAACGCTGGATTGTGGCAGAGATTGCTATGTGCTCACTAAAACTCATTTTCTTTCCTCCTAGGCACACAGAGTATAGTTCTCAGAATCCCTGCATTTCAGTGTTCCCATAGGGCTGAATTCTTCCCAGTAGAATGTAAGTGGAAATGGGTTATGTCACTTTCCTACTGAAGAGCTTAAGAAGAAGGTGAACTCTCCTCATCTGCAGGTCATAAGATAGAAGGAACCTGGGTCCCTGAATGACCTCAAGGAAGGCCATCTAACAGGAACACCCACATTGGACTGTGATATGGGCAAGAAATAAACTTTAATTGCACTGGGTGAGTGAGAAGTTAGAGTTTTATCTGTTACAGCAGTTATTTCTACTTTAATAAATACAATGCATTATCTCAATGTCCATTTAATAGACGAAAGACTTAGAGAAGTTAGATGATTTGTTCAGGATGACTTATTTAGTTAGAGGGGCATCTGATGCTAGAACCCAAGTCTATCTGACACTGAAGTCGTGCTTTTAATCAATGTGAGATACTGTTTCACAGAAGAGCAGGCGTCCAGATGTTGTATCCCTTGGGTCTCCCTCTTCTGGATGTTCTTAGTCTGTCCACATTATTTTTTCAGAACTGAACACAATAATTTATGTTGTAATTTAGGGAATGTGTGACCTGAATTATTTCTCTTTTTTTTTTTTTTTTTTTTGAGACGGAGTCTCACTGTGTCACCCAGGCTGGAGTGCAGTGGCCGGATCTCAGCTCACTGAAAGCTCCGCCTCCCGGGTGCACGCCATTCTCCTGCCTCAGCCTCCCGAGTAGCTGGGACTACAGGCGCCCGCCACCTCGCCCGGCTAGTTTTTTGTATTTTTTAGTAGAGACGGGGTTTCACCATGTTAGCCAGGATGGTCTCGATCTCCTGATCTCGTGATCCGCCTGTCTCGGCCTCCCAAAGTGCTGGGATTACAGGCTTGAGCCACCGCGCCCGGCCAAATTATTTCTCTTTTCTGGAATCATCATCTGTGAATGCAGTCTAGGAGATCTCACTATATTAGAGGCCAAGTCTCTAATCAATCAACTATTGACTTTAATCAATCAACACTCCTAGATTTTCTCACCACTTCCAAGCCCCCACTCCCCATTAGAACGTGTAATTATTTTAAATCCGAGGGTAGATTTTTACAAGCAATCCTGTTTAAATTCTTGTTAATAATTTCAGCGTAACATTCTAGCCTGTCAATATCTTTGCTTAGATCATCCAGATGACAATCCAAGTCTGGGACTATCCCACACTGGGATTGAATTATCCCTGTATGAAGAGCAGTATCTGAATTCTTGCTACCACCTGTGACTGTGGTAAGAACTTTACATGCTTACCTCATTCCAGCTTTACAGATGAGGAAACTACAAAGGTTAAGATCACACTACTTGTAAGTGGAGCCCATCCTCAGCCCTCAGTGCTAGAGGACCAGGATTTTTGTCCTAACACAATAGTACCATATTTTCCCTCTTCAAATGGAAGACAACTAGCATTTGCTGAGCACACATGGGATGTAAGGTGCTTTACTCACTCTACCACACTTAATTCTCATGATCATCCATCCTCACAAGGACACTGAGAGAGATAATTTTTAAAGATTTTAAACATGGAAATAGAATTTTGAGAGTGTCTCTATATGGTAAATGAGTCTATATAAATAAATAATGAGAACAGAGAGAAGCAACCAATGAGATACCTTGAGCCCAAACTCACTAGACTGTGAGTCTGTGAAGACAGATCTTTTCCACCCTCTATTAACACTGTCTGGCACAAAGAAAGTGCTCTATACTGTTTGTTAAAATGAATAAATAAATGAATGTAGACCTCGGTGGGTAGATACAAAACTCTACATGAGATAAAACTTCATTCATATAACAAGGATTTATCAGGCAGCTACTACATAGGATACATGTTTTAGGGATTGTGGCTTCTTGCAGAAGGAGGAACACAAAGGGAAAGGAGATATAATACAAATAAAACATATGCACGTGTACACACACACACACACTAACAAGACATAGATATTGACTTTCCCTAACGGAGTTTCTTAAGTGTTGTGGAGCTGAACTATGCTCAAGCCAGCAGAATCGTGGAGTAGTTGTGCAGATTACAGTTCTAGTATCTCTGCATTTAAGCCCAATACAAACACCAAGACTTTAGCACAGTGTTGACCCTCTTAAATCAACATTAGCAGATAGTCCACGGGATTGGAATGATTTAAGCATAATCACACTAGGTGATAGGTAGGCAGACAATCCACCCAGCCTTTCTCAATGCCACAGAAAATGTGGGCTCCCCAAAGTTTCCTCTGAAACAGACATTAGATAATGGATGCCATGTAAACCAGATGGTGAGCTTCATTTGACTCTCTTGAGTGGTGGCCCTTATCCTTAGGAGATTTCCCCATTGTTGCTCCCACCTAAGTCCCTTCCTGTTCACCTTCCAGTCTCTTCTTCCTGCTTCTTTCTACCATTCTATTTCCTTCTGAGTCTCTATCTCCCGTTAACTCTTTCCATGCTTCCATCCCTCTATTCTTTCCTTCCTGCCTTCCTTCTTTCCACCCCTCCCTCCATCCTACCTTCCTCCCTCCTCCTTCCTTCCTTCCTTCTTTCCTTCCTTCCTTCCTCCTTCCTTCCTTCCTTCCTTCCTTCCTTCCTTCCTTCCTTCCTTCCTTCCTTCCTTCCTTCCTTCCTTCCTCTTTAGTCTCTATTCTCTTTTGTATCTCATCATTCTTTATAGGTCTCTCTCTAGAAGACAGTGGAACTTAGAAGCACCAAAGAAGAGTTAAGCACCTCTTTGTCCTTGCTTTAGAGGCCGGGATTAGAGCTGGCAGGAAACAATTAGACTGTGATTTTAGGAGCAGCCATTCATGCTACATCATATTTCCTGCTCACAAATCTACCAGCTGAGCTATTCACATGCTGTCATTTTAGGCAAAATTGTTTATACATCACATAATGCTAGTCTATGTTGTGTCTGTTAGAGCCCTGGCGAGGAGTCTGCCCTGGATTGGACAGTTGGATTCAGGCACATGGTCAACACAAAACATGAGCAATCCATATTTGGGCATGAGTATGCCTTAAACACTAATGGGATTTGGCACAGCTGTGACTCTGGAAATCTAGCCCACAGATCAGCTCACACATCAGGGAAAATCAAAACAGAATTAAGTTGGCCACTTTTTCTCTGCAGAGACATGAGAAGCATTTTGAGTAAAGTCTGTGAAACCTTGTTTTTCATATTTAAGTCAGTATTTGGGAATGGCCAAATGTTATCAGTGTCCTATATTTTACAATTTTTTCTCACAAATGAAGAAGGCCCAGATACAGACCTAAAGCATGGACTCACAGGCAACACGTGATCACATGGTACTTTCTTCCCTAAGGAGCTTTGAGATCACTGGGTAAACACCCATCTGCTTGTGACAGTTTGCATATATGCCTGCTCAGTGGATGGGGAAGGAATAGTATTGGGCCCATGAGCCTCAGAAGTAGAAGAACAAAGCAAAATGTTTCAGAATCAATAGAACCTAGATCGCTGGCTCCATCATGCCTGGCCTGGCCCTTCATGGACCCTGAAATTTAGAACCTTTCCTATTATATCCCCCATGATTTCTCCTTATGAGCTCAAATCTCAGTCACATTGGTCAACTCTTTGTTTGCCTGATTCTCTTTCCTTCCAGGTCTTAGCTAGTGTGTTTGTTTCTCTATTTTCACATTGCCAGGCTACAGTCATCTTCCAAGTCTTAGGTCATTTGCTACTTCCAAATGGAACCAACCCCTCCTTTCTCTAACCACGTAGCACCTTCAACTTCTTTAAAGATGCTTGTCATGTTCTACTTTGTGTTCCAGTTGTAACCTGAGATAATTCTGGTGACACTAGAGGGAGTGCTAAACAAATAAACAAACAGAAAGTCTGACTCAAGAGATAGATGTTTTTATTTCTTGGTGCTCCCAATGCTTCCACCCCACCCCATGACCCATTCTGCACCACTTTCCTGAAAACATACACTTTTTCCCTCTTAGTATTTTGGAAGGAGGAGAGATACTCAGCTGAACTAGAGTAAGAAAAATATCAGCAGTTCACGAACAAAGCTAAGGGAATTTTCTCCCCACTGTATGTGCAGACTAAGGGTTTTTGCCTAGTGGTCAATTTAGGAAATTAAATGATCAGGGTCATCAGTGAGGGACAGAAAACTACAGATCTTAGATGAGATCAACACCAAGGCTTTAGACATTCCAGGCAATCTTGGGAATTGGGAGCTTGGTTATCCAAACACTAGCCCATGTGGACAATGACTCAAGCAATCATGCCTACACAACAAAACTAACAAACAAAACTCTGGACATTAAAGCTTGGGCATGCTTCCCTGATGGCATTATCCTGCCTATTGTCACACACTGATGTGCTGGGAGAATGACATATCCTTGAGGACACAAAAGCTTTGCATTTGGGACCCTCTCAGATCTCTCCTTGTTCAGGTCTTTGGCTTTTGGCTGGTTCTGACTTGTATCCTTTGATAGTTAAAACTGTAATCGTAAGTATAGCATTTTGCTGAGTTCTTCGAGTCATTCTAGCAAATTCTCTAATCTGAGAAGGTAACGGGAAGCTTCAGATTTGTAGCCAGCTGGTCATAAGTGCAGGTGGTCTGGTGACCCTGAACTTATGTCTAAAGTGAGGGCAGTCTTATGGAGGACTGTGCTCTCAACCTGTGAAGCCTAATTCTAGATTGTTGGTGTTAGAAGTCATTGCAGCAGTATAGTACACATCTACAGGACAAAATTTGTGTCAGAAAGGTATCATTCCTAAATCCAGAGACCTGGGCTTCCCATAAACAAATCAGAATCCAAATAAGAGTTCTATGTTTACATATATCAGAGAAAGGCTATGTCTTAAACCGCTCTGCAGTTCCCTATAACCAGTACAACATTTTAGTCTGTTGTAGGATGAAGTAAAAAAAACCTTGCAACTAATTCTACTCTTACTGATTGTAATGCAATCAGAGTTTTGTAAAATGTCATATGCTTGTCATGTGCAGTGGCTCATGCTATAATCCTTGCACTTTGGGAGGCTGAGGTGGGCAGATTGCTTAGGCCCAGGAGTTTGAGACCAGCCTGGACAATAACGCAAAACTCTGCCTCTACAAAAAAATATGAAAACTAGCCAGGCGTGGTGGCACGTGCCTATAGTCCCAGCTACTTAGAAGGCTGAGGTGGGAGGATCATCTGAGCCTAGGCAGGTCGAGCCTGCAGCCACTGTACTCCAGCCTGGGCAACAGAATGAAACTCTGTCAAAACAACAACAACAACAACAACAACAACCAGAAATCATATGCCCTTTATGCCTAAGTTAAAAAAAAGTGAAAGTATATGCATTAAAAATTAACAGCAGTTGTTTATGAGTAGAATAGTTGAGCTTCCAAAATATATATTGCTTTTGCCTGCTGATGTGCTTGTTTACATTATGTTTTGCTTTTATAACCTATTAAATAAGGTGAGTTAGAAGGGGAAATGTGGCAAGCGTCTAGTAATAAGGAATGTTTTCCAATGACTGAATAAGCCAGTGGGCTCTTTCTAGACCAACTTATGCATAACTTATATGATAACAATTTTCTCTTGTTGTCATCATTTTGGCTCTGTGATCTTGGACAAGTCATTTCATCTCACTTTTGCTTTATGTTAAATCAGGGCTTATACAAGATGACTGCTAATATCTCTTCCTGCTCTAAAATTCTAAGTGCACATCTAAAGACTTCAGTTTATGTGCCTATAGCTCAAAAACATCCACAGCTGTGGGAGGTGAAGGAGAGGGGTTCTTGAGTAGGTGAGCTCCTCTAGGGGAAGATTTGCATACAGCTGATTTAGCAAGTGAAAAATGGACTGTGACAGATTAATGCTGGGAGGCTTGATCTGCTCGGTATCTGGCCCACACAGCCTGGTCTGATCAGATCTTCAAAGTCATATGGTCCTTATTTGGTTTTACAATAAATAACTCAGACTTATGAGTTAGACAATTAATGAAATCATCTAGCCCAGAGGAGAGCAATCCTCCTGGGCAGTCACTTTGGAAGCATAGGCTGTCCATTAGGTTTGCCAAGCCTGGAGTTTTTATCCCTGCTAGTGATAGAAATTAGAGGATTCCTCCCAACTCCAGATGACCTTCGCTCTGAAATACAATAATTGTTGCTGTGGAGGTCAGAGAGGTATTGGCTCCCAGAGACTTCGCTAATTCTAATTCTACTTACAGGTTAGGCTCAATACTGAGTAGTTGAGGATCACTGGGAAAGAACAAGCAACTTCTTATCAAACCACATTTACTTTTTGTTTGTTTGTTTGTTTGTTTATAATTGCTGAAAGGATATAGGAATGACTCCAGGTAGAACTGTTTTGGAAAGTACTTAAGGCAGCATCTTGAGGCATCATATCTCTGGTTGGGAAAGAAAACCATTGATGTGTTTGTATATATTGAGAACCAAACCCACCATGGGTGCTCAATAAATATCAAGCAATCAATCAATTCTCCAGTCACAGAGAAGCTTCCTGTTCCAAACATATAGTCATGGAAGAGAGCTTGGCCCAAGACATATCTCCCTCTTCCAAATGATGTGACTCCAAACTCCAAGAAAAGTTCTGGGTGATTTTTTTTTCTTCATTCCACAGCAACTGATGGCACAATCCTTGGCAGCACTGGAAACAGTGATTTCCAGGTCAAGACACAAAAGCAATGAGATCTTGCCATACGCTGGTCAAGTTTCTACAACATAATGGAAACTTAATGGAAAGAGAATCTTAAATTATAGGCAGGCAACTGATTGGAAGTGGTGGTACCTGTTTTCAGAAATGCTCTAAGTAAAAATTGATGTGATTTTGAAAATGGAAATCTATTGTATGGAACTCTTTAGCAACGAAAGCACTTGCTGGAAGATAGCCACAAACTGCATTTATTTGAGTCAATTTTGCATCAATCAGTATGCTTCAAAGATGACATTCTGCATTTTTATTTAGTGATATATACATTATAAATTTCACCTCTAAGTGCTGGGAAAAAGAACATTAAAAGTCCACTGTAATGATTAACAAGACACTAACAATTTCTAAACCAGGCTATTGCAAAAATGATTACCACTGAAGTTTAAACATATGCAGTTACCCACTTTTCAACTTATAACACTAAGGTTCACCAAATGTGAATTTCACTTTGGAGGGTTCCAGTTCTACTTCTCTTTAAAATGATGCATGTTTTAATGGTTCTTTGGGCACATATGATTTGCAAGACTGTTTCAGCTGTAACTTTATAGACTTTTTGATGGACCATTTGTCTTTGGCTTTTAGAGAAGGGAGCTACAGTTATATTATCGTGAATGTTTTCTATTTAATAGTCATGTATCAAATCTCTACATACTTCTTAGTGTTGTGGGATAATAATTTGATATATTAGTTATGTGGGGTTTTTTCTTTTGCAGTTTTTTAAGCCTTGTGACTCTGTGAGCCTCTCCCATCAGTACTGTTAGACATATGACCTCCACTGAAGGCCAATTGCTGAGGGATGGGTGAACAAAGGGACACATTATGCATTTTTAAATCCAAAAGCCCCTTATCCGAGAGTATGACAGAAGAAGTGGTGAGAATCAAACTGAATCAGTCTCCCTGGAGTTCCATTTCTCACCTCCACCCACAATAGCGGTCCTTAGAGCTGGCAAGGGGAAGAGATTGCTGAGACAGCCATGGGTGGCCCTGAGATGGGGGGTAGATGCCTTGCCCAGTAAGGGGGCTAGGTAATCAGATGTAGAGAAATGGGCCTGTTTTCCATCATGGGTTCTGAGAGATGACCAACCCCCACAGAATTCCTTTTGTCACCACACCCCTGGAAAACAATTAAAAACTTATGAATTGTTTATTTATGGAATCTTTCATTTATTTTTTTTAGACTGGTTGACCAGAGGTAACTGAGGCCTTGGAAAGCAAAACCTCAGATAAAGGAGTCCTATTGTAATTCTTCTTCACTGAAATATTAGTGTAACAGTTGCCAGTCTGACTATCTTTTAGCACTATGATTCTAATCACATCTAAATCCAGTAAGTGTGGAAGGCAAGACACACCTCATCCCATCTTCAACCAAAATGTTGGGAAGGAAACAATTAGAAATTGGTATTAGCCTATTTGCATTTGGTCCAGTGTGTTCACCTTTATTTTACAAGGCTGATTCCTGACTCAATATAAAACTAGTTCTTCATACCAGAAGAGTGTATTAAATACATGACAACTCATCTACATTTTAAAATGTCAATCCTCTTGTGTATTATCTCAAGGGAAGTAAATCAGAGGCCAAGAAACTAAAAGACACTGCAAAGAAATGGGACCATAAAAACAGAACTGGATGACAGATAAACAAACTCTGGGAGTGAAGGCATGTGAATACAGAGGAATTGTTCGGCCTTGGCCCTGGCGCCTGTGTGGCCCACACAGACACATCTGCGAGAAGAGGCCGCACATGCGTACCTTTAACTTAAAACACCTCAGCCACGTAAAATCAGACACAGTCTACCTGGCTTTTGTGCATTTACAAATATTATAAATTGGCCGGGCGCGGTGGCTCAAGCCTGTAATCCCAGCACTTTGGGAGGCCGAGACGGGCGGATCACGAGGTCGGGAGATCCAGACCATCCTGGCTAACCTGGTGAAACCCCGTCTCTACTAAAAAATACAAAAAACTAGCCGGGCGAGGTGGCGGGCGCCTGTAGTCCCAGCTACTCGGGAGGCTGAGGCAGGAGAATGGCGTGCACCGGGGAGGCGGAGCTTGCAGTGAGCTGAGATCCGGCCACTGCACTCCAGCCTGGGCGACAGAGCCAGACTCCGTCTCAAAAAAAAAAAAAAAAAACCAAATATTATAAATTATTAATTGCATATGTAATCTTTATTAAACTTTTACACATACATATGACTATACTTTATATACATTACAAGGGTTTGTCAAGGATGTTTGGACTACGTACATTTTTCTTGCCTTGAATACTGATGTTGGAATCAAATCTCCATACAAAATAGGACTTCATTACATATCTTAATAATCACTTCTCACTAAGTTGAACGGAGTTTTAAATACGGAGGAATCATTCAACTCTCTAAGGTAGAGCCATTTCATCCATATTTACCTACCTTTGGGGATTGACACCAAAAATCAATTTGATTCTGAATTGATTTAGAAGTGAATATCCATACTTGACGTACAGACATTTAGATAAAATTTGTACCTTTTTGCTAATCTGTTTATTTCATTTGCAGTTAACCCAATACCAAGAGTAACACTGTATTTTCAAAAGCTACAGAAAGTTGGCTTCAAGAGGTGCTGGCTTCACATGTAGAACAGAAGGTAAGGTGAGTCACCTATTACTTGCACAACCAAAGTCTGACATGGGGCAGAGGTATCTGATTTGAATATCAATTCATTTATAAGCACGTCCCAAATTATGAAGATAGATATTCAATCTTCCGAAAGGGGTATGAAGGAAGTCAGAAAATAAATGCCATCTTTAGCTTTTGCTAACAGTTTCTGGAGACCCAATTGAATTTTTTGTGAGATATTCTACAGGTGCAGTGATTAAAAAAATATATTATTGACACTTTCAATAGCCAAAACTTATGATAAAATCTGTTTTTCTGATACCTTTCAGATTTCTAAACACCAGCAAATCTAGGAATTAGAGAGTGGTTTTAACAGGTATCCCAGCACCAGAGAGACCTTGTGTGAATTGATAATCCACATTCAATCATACCTTTGGGATGCTGGCACATAAAGTAACTGCCATGTTACAAGGCAATGGGAAAGTGATAGGAGCCAGTAGCATGATGTTTCTCACACCATTTTTCATGTCAAAAACTAGCCTAGAAGCTTCATCTCTAGAAATGCTGAGGCTATAACGTCTATCAGCTATGGTTCCTTGGGAAAAGGATTATTGGAAATACCTGGTCTAATGCTTCCACAGTGACCAGTTTTTAAAATAATTACCTATAACACACATTTCCTCACTGTTTTATGAAGCTAAAAGTGCTTCAAGTGGCAAGGAGGAGGTTAGTAGGTCCCCCCAAATACGACACTTCCACTTTTATCTGTTTCACATACCATGATTTTGTTTTTCATTTTTTAAAAGTTCCGCTTATTTTAAAAAGTTGAAAAATTGCTGACCTAACCTGTACTTCCAATCATTAATGTTTTTCATCTTGTCTTGGACCTAAATACTACTCCCAGGCAATGAGTATCATAGGTTAATGATTCATAGACTTAAAGAGTATATCCTTGAATCGATTTTCAGTGGAAGCCTTTGGATTTCATTGAATACTATCTGGGCCTTGAATTATAAGAGAACAAATCAGAAACACCTATGTGACTGTTCATTACTTAAATGTCTGTTATTTCTCCCTGACATGTCTTATTGGCTAAATACTATAAACTGATGTCTTCTAATTGGTCTTCTTTATTATTTTCATATCTTTATACTTCAGTTTCCTTCTAATAATAAGAAAAGCCTTGGTAAAATGAAAACTTGATCTCTTTGTTCCCATCCACCCAGGAACCTTGTAGACTTCTCTCCTTTTCTTGCTGATCAGTCTTGATGGTTGGAAACTTCATTTTCAGCCCATCCTGGAAGACGAATTAGAGTTATGAGAACAATCTTCACAATTTGTGTTGCAGAGAGTAAAACTCAAATGTCTCTCCAAAGTCAGAGCAAAGCCCCACAGTTGTGTGCTTTTCCTGGCAGCAGGGAAAGATAGGTCTGTGCATGCATCACTCTGATTCTTGGATATTGGAGCCAACCAATGGCTGGCCAGTTTTCACACCACTTTCAGCCTTTAGTTCCTAACACACAGCTCTCTGCACGTAATGAGTCATGTTCAATGTTAAGCCTCCTTGTTCTACTGAGTCATCCCATAAGAGACAGAAAGCTTGACACTTGTTTTGAGGGGAGAGCTTCATAAAAGGGACACCAGCTCTCATTAAAGAAATATTCTTTGTCTTTAGTGAGGGACATTTGGAATCCCCTTGAAACCAAGTCGCTTAAAAGATCTATGTACTAGTCCTGTGCAAGAGTGTCCATGCCAACTACCATGCACTTTGGAAAAAAGGCATAGGTAGTAACTTCAGCAGCAGGTCATCCTGACGAGGAAAATGTGCAGGCAGGAAAGGAGGGGTATCTTCTTATCACAAAGGCTGCTTTGATGGAATCAAGCATGCTTGCCTGGCTGATGAACCCCAGGCCTCCCAGGGCCAAACTCAGCACAAACCAGTGCTGATTCCCATTCTCTGAGCTTTCCTGCACTCTGAGGAGTGGCTGTCTGAGACAGCCTCATGAAAGTGAAGCTAGTAATGTCCCAACGGAGATTCCATGAAGGCGCTGCCAGCTATGACATTGCTTAGGGCCTTTGGCTCTGCAAGGGCCACAAAAGACTGGACTCTAATACAGCAAAGCCCCAAAGGAAAAATTTTTAAAAGCCCATAACACTCCCCAGGACCCAGGCTTCTGACCTTGTCAGAGATGGAGCTGATCGAGCTGTTTCCACCCAACAGGCCAAATCCAGAAAAAGTCTTTGGCTGGACGTGGTGTTGAGTTTTTCTGCTGGCTTCTCAGGTTGACCCACTGACCAAATACGATACCCACCACTGCTTAGGATTTTGCAAGTTTATAATCCATATAGAAGAAACATTGTTATATAAACCTTGCCAAGACTATAGGCCTTTTAAATTCCCAACTAAGAAGCCGAAGAAATTTATGGCAGTGTTGCTAGACGGGGAGGCCAAGTCAACTCACAATGTTGATCTTAGGTCTGTTTACATTTCTCTTGCCTTCTGGCACTTTAAGCAATAGTGGAAAGAAATCATTTACTCATAGGAGCATTAAGCATTTAGAAACACAGGGGTAACACGGAAGAGCATTAGGGACATAATGGATGTGACACATGTGGTTCGGGCCTGTGGTGGGCAGGATTTCACTCTAAAACTAGACATTCACATCACAATGACACAAAAACCTAAAAGTACCTTCATGCAATAAATAGAGGGAATTATGTGGAGGCTCAGTTTTCCTCCCAGTGAAGTCTTGCTCATTACCCAGCACTTGGTCATAGCCCCACTCCCCCATAAAAGGACACACTGCTTGGAAATGGAACTAGTCATCATAGAGGAGGATCCAGCTGGTCTCAAAGTCTACAAACGTAGCTTCTTCATGTAGGTTTCCTCTGCTCCTTTGTAACTAGTTCTGTGTCTCTCTTCCGCTTTTTCTGCCTGTAATGACCGTAGGATTAGCAACAGGGATCACACAGTCTCGGGTCCTCTTAGGACTGTAGTTGGAGGAGAAGAAGTTGAACCCTAAAGAGAAAAATAAGCATTCAGCACATGATTAGGCCTTCATCTGCCAATTGCATGTTTTTGTGGGAGAATCCGAGATTCAATCAATGATGAATACTTTCGGTAAAAGGTCGTGATTCTGCAGACCTCGTGGAGGAGTGCGAGGCAAAATGCTGCGGGAATCTCCAGTCTTGCTGAGAGCTGGAAGTGAATTGAGGGAACTATTTTTACATGCCAGATTACCTTGATTTAATACAAGATGAAATGCAATCTGATATGTGAACTGGTAATGGACTAACAAATGACTCAAGTAAAAAGTCATTTTAATGTAAAGTCCTGGACATGATGTATAACCTTCCTGAGAGGCCTGCTAATTGTGCACCCCTAAGTTTGTGGCTACAGGAATTTTCTGGATGTGACGCCTAACACTTATCTATCCTCCTCCCGCTGTCTCCACTTTAGTGCTCACTTGTGTGTAATCTGAGTACTTGATACAGGGAAAACTTGCTGGAGTTGAAACTGGAGAAAAATATGCCTTAATAGAATTTATAATTTAACAACCCAATAGGTCAGAGTAGAATTTATTGGAATAACATCTCCTAAGAACCTTCGATATCCCAATAATCTGTGACTTGGATCTTTAAAAGAAAAAGGAAAAAGTGCCTTACTATTTTTTCAAGCTGAAAAATGTTGAATTTATTTAAAGTCTATAGAGTTCATCATACACATAGGGAATGATGAAAAGAAAGAAAGAAAGAATGAAAGAAAAGAAAGAAAGAAAGAAGAAAGAAAGAAAGAAAGAAAGAAAGAAAGAAAGAAAGAAAGAAAGAAAGAAAGAAAGAAAGAAGAAAGAAAGAAAGAAAGAAAGAAAGAAAGAAAGAAAGAAAGAAAGAAAGAAAGAAAGAGAAAGAGAGAAAGAGAAAGAGAGAAAGTGAAGGCAAACGAGTGAGGGTGTTGGTTTTTAATATCCCTGTAGCAGGAATTACTTTATTCTGTTTTCATTCCTTCTAGTCTCCACTCTACTCCCATTAAATTCTAGGATTTGTGTATCTTTAGATGCAGACACTCGAATGCTTTCTCTACTCAGGAAGTTATTCTCCTCACGCCTTGTGAGGTCTTGGAATAAAAATTAGTTGAGAAAAAAAAATTGCTGCTCCTCTGTGCAGAAAAAAAAAATCATATTGCATCATGTAGCTCAGAAAATGTTTGGGTGTTTTGAGGGGGTAGGGATGGGTGGGGATGGGGAGGAAGGAGGAAGGGGAGGAGAATCTCATTTCCCACATGTGTAATTTTTTCTCCTGGGGGGAATACATGAGCCAACAGTCACCGTCTGCAAATGCAGTTTGTAGGGGAACAAAACAGACATGAATAGATAGCATTTGACTGGGTACAACCTTCTAAATCAGAATGTTTTAGGTGTTGTGCCCTTAAGTATTTTAAGTCTCCCTTTGTTGTCTAATTTCTGCATGTTATTCCTGCCTGTCACTCTCACTATCCTCACCCCCACCCCAAATGCTGAGGCTTTCCTCAATAACAAACAAAAATATTTTATGAAAAGTAGGTTTTACACTCAGAAAGTTGATTTGCCCACTCCCTAGCAAGGAGGGGAAAAGTGGTTTGGAAAGAGTCTGTTTATTGATCTATAAATCATGATCACCATGTCTGACCCAGCTGCTGGGGTGCCCGGGGTCAAGGAACCCTTTCAGAGCTCAGAAGGTCTAAAGCTTCTCTCTTTGTAGGGCTCTTAATCAGCCCTCCCAAGGCAGAAAGAACATCAAATAGTCAAAACCTCAGAGAAGGAATGGGGATTTAAATTCCTCAACTTCTGCTTGGGAGAAAGAAGTTCTTAGATTCTGCCCCGCTGTAAGTGATTTTTCTGATTATGTGGAGGCAGTTGAGGGCCTGACAGAAGAAAGATGAGGTCTTTCCAAATAATACAAAGGATTTAAAACCAAGAGCAAAGACAGTAAATATCACTCCTCTGACCCAGCTCCCTCCTCTTTAAGATAGAGGTAATACTAATTGCCTCCCAGAGGCTCCCAGGGGCTCGGCGCAGCAGCCCAGCGTGAGGTGATGCCGTCTCACTAGTCTGTCTGCCTCCATCAGAAACTGGCTCTTTGTGCCTTAGTTTTTCTCATCTGTAAAGTAGAAATAATTATAGTCCCCACCTTATAGGGCAGTTACGAGAATTCAATGAGAAAAAACATGCAAGGCGCTTGAAACAACCAGGTAAGTGCTCAAAGTAAGCTATTATAACATAAGCCCCTGGGACAATATGTAGGCCCCCAATGAAAGCTAATTTCCCCACTCCTGATTATGAGTTATCTGTGAATGTGCAAAACTAAGCAGCATAAAATAATGACAAGATCATAACTTTTTATGTCAGTTAGACCTGGGTTCAGTCCTTCAGTCCTGACTTCTCCACTTACTAGCTGTGTAACCTTGGACTATAAGCCTTGGCTTTTAAAAAAACCTCTAAACTAGATCACAACGCCTATCTCACAGGGTAGCTAGGAAGAGAAACCAGAGACTCTACATAAAAAAAAACAATGTTTCATGTGATGGTGATGTCTGACTTAGAAGCTGTCAGAAACCAAAGATGCATGCTCAGTGTTTGTTGGTCTGATAAAATCAGTGTTTTCCAAACTCTCACTCTGGGCAGGCACTTCAGTGCTAGGCACTGAAGATACAAAGGTGAATACCACACAATCCTGTCCTCAAGAAACTTCAAATCTAAGGAGGGAGACATACAAGGAAACACATGATTTTAATTCTATGTGGCTCTTAATATTGTCAAAGCATATCCAGAGAACCAGAGAAGACTCAATACACACTTTTCCCTTGCCTGAAACTCCTTCCTCCAACTCCTCACCAAACTAACTCCTGTTGATCCTTGAGCTTTCAGAATGGACTTCATTTGGTCAAGAAAGTTTCCTTAAACCCCAAGCTGTTATATACCTCAAAGATACCCGTGTTTCCCTCTTTCTCACACTCATTACATACATAATAGCTTGCTCATTACGCTCCCTCCTACATCAGCCCACTAGCATTTTCAGAGCTGTGTTACTCATTTGCTCAGACAATACAGTATAATTCTTTTATACAGAAAGAACTGGGTTGGGGGCAGTGGCTTATGCCTGTAATCCCAGCACTTTGGGAGGCCAAGGTGGGCAGATCACCTGAGGTCAGGAGTTCGAGACCAGCCTGGCCAACATGGCAAGACTGCATCTCTACTAAAAATACAAAAATTAACTGGGTGTAGTGGTGGGTACCTGTAATCCCAGCTACTTGGGAGGCTGAGGTAGGAGAATCACTTGAACCCGGGAGGTGGACACATCTTTGCACTGATGGATGAATGGAGAAACAAAATATAGTGCATACATAGAGAGGAATATTATAAGCCAAAGAGAAAGGAAATTCTCACACATGCTACAACATGGATGAAATCTGAAGACATTACATTAAGTGAAATAAGCCAGTCACAGATGGAAAAATACTGGATGATTGCATTTAATGAGGCACTGAAAACAGTAAAATCATAGAGACAGAAAGTAGGATGGTGGCTGCCAAGGGTTAGCAGGAGGGGGAATGGTGAATTACTGTTTAATGGGTACATTAGCTCTAAAGATGAATGGTGGTGATGGTTGAACAACAATGTGAATGTATTTAATACCACTGAACTGTGCACTTAAAAATGGTTAAAGTGGTAAGTTTTATGTTATGCATATTTTCTGCAATTAAAAAAAAGTTAAATAAGAGATTACTTTGAACTGAAAGTATTTTGGTAACCAAAGGAGTCTAAGAATCCCAGCCCAGGTTTGAAGTCTGAGGTTATTTTCCATATGGGCGAAGTCCGGTTTCTTTGAAAAGCTGAAGGGCAATGGCAGTTCAAGCAGACAGAAGAGAGAAGGCAGGATGCAGCTTGGTGGTGTTTGGAGTGAGGCTGGAGTTCAGAAAACCAAAAGACAGTGGTCTGCATGAGCTTTACTTCCTGCTTCTTTAGACACTCAGCTTTTTCATGGAAATAGACTCCATCTGGTCTGAGTCATTAGCACTTTTTGAAATGTTGCTTTGAAGAGCTTGTTGATGTCAAGAAAACCTTAGCCTCTTATTGACTCCTTTGTTTTTAATCAAAGGGGCTTTGTGATTGGCCAGAAGACCACAAAGCAGTAAGACTCAAATTCACATCCAAAGTACAGGCCTGTGGAGTTTGAGTACTTTCAAAACTTGACCCAGAGGAAAAGGGCTGCAAGGAAATGCTGCAGAATGACAGTTACAGAACTCTGGGTACCTGAAAAGTGAGCTTGGGTGAATTCTAACTCCTTAAGGCTTCTCCCATCAAAAGCAAGAGAGCAGGCTAGGATCCAGGTCTTGCCTCGTGGCTGCCACGTTCATGAAGACGCAGCCTGCCGAAGAGCAGCGTTGCCTTAGCAGGCTGGTGCTCAGGGCACACACGAAAACAAGGCATTCCAGGAAAGCCATCTTACATGGAAAAGGAAGCTGGAAAGTAGGAAGAAGGCCAGAATGCAGGAGGATGCTCTTAACTGTAGATGTTGTTTTAAAAGATGAGCCAAATGTATTCATGGTTCTTCTAACCCGAGTTTGTGAGACTCAAAGAATTTCCACAATGAATCCAGCTTATTTGCTTCATCTGGGGGTACTAGTGGTCTTCTTTTATTATTTGGTCCAACACATATTCATCAAAGTTGCCCCCAGTCAGTAGCAATGGGAGACATCAAATATATTTGTCCCATGGACAATGTCAACTTTTAGAAAGCAAACTCTTTCCAAACCTGAAAACAGATCTCATCCAGCTGTGGATTTTGGCCTATTTCCACGTGGATTCATCGAAGAATAATTTATATTAGAGCACTTGCTTTGGCCTGTTCTATGTAGGCGGTGCCTTCATATTTGGGACTCAATGGATCAGATCTGTTACTCCTCCTAAAAAAGGGGGGCCCAGTCAAGAGGTACTTGAAGACTCAGAGCCAGGGAAACTGAGGAATGGGCAGTGTGTGCAGGAGAACTAAAACAGAATACGGTATGAAGAGGTATTTTTTTTTTCCAGAGTCATATACAAGATTTACTTGGAGAAGTAACAGGCCCAAGAAATAGCGATTCATTTCCCAAGTCTAAGGAAAGGCTGAGTTGATCTGAGGCAGTCCCTAAGGGGAGCTATTTAAATGCCTTGTGGTTGCAGGACTAGTGAGACCTCCAAGCGTCAAGGAGATGAACTTTTTACTAGCAATGGCTTTCAATAAATTTCACTGGATTCTCCTCACTCTTTCGAAGTTTTAGCTGATTTCTGAGTTTTCCTTCTCCTGGCCCTGGGATATTTCTATTATAAAAGACTCAGAATAAACCTCTGTGAATGGCTCACATGGTAAAACATTAGACCTTTAAGACAAAGTTAAAGAAACTAGAATTGAATGGCCTAGATATACATATCCCAGAGGAATGTTTCTACAGATCTGTAGTAGTTAGTGGAATTCTATTAAGTGTTCTGTGGCAATTTAAAAACATGGCCCCAGAATTCTTTGACATTTTCTCCCACTGAGAAGTGGGGTCAATGGTCCCTCCCTTGAATCTGGGCAGGCTTCAACCAATAGAACACGGCAGAAGTGATGTTTTGTGACTTCCAAGGCTGGTTCTCCTGGGATCCTCACCCTGGGGAAGCCGGCCACTATAGGACATGTGGAACTCCCCTAACACTGCCATGCTAACAAGGCCATGTCTAGGCACTTTGGTCAGTAGTCCCAGCTAATCTCCCAACTGATATCCAGCACCAACTACAAGCCACACTAGACTATCTTGGACATCCAGCCCACTCAAACTTTCAGATGATCCAGCACCATTCAAATGCTGGTTGCCACTGCTTGAAAATTCCAAACAAGAACTGCCCAGCAGAGTCCTTCTCAAATTCCTTATCCACAAGATTGTAAGCAAAATATAAAGATTGTTTTAAGCTGCTAAAATTTAGGGTAATTGGTTATGCAGCAATAGTAACCTGAATGTGGTCTGCTAGTAGTAGAGGAAAAGGTAAGAGAACTTTGTTTATATATATGTCACAAATTTGCAATGTGAGGTTAGTTATAGGTTTTTAAAAAATCTCACTCTGTCCAGGTGTGGTGGCTCTATGATCCCAGCACTCTGGAAGGCCAAGGTGGGCAGATCACCTGAGGTTAGGAGTTCGAGACCAGACTGGCCAACATGGCGAAATAATTTCTCTACTAAAAATACAAAAAGTAGTCAGATGTGGTGGCGGGGGCCTGTAATTCCAGCTACTGGGGAAGCTGGAGCAGCAAAATCACTTGAACTTGGGAGGCAGAGGTTGCAGTGGGCTGAGACTACACCACTGCACTCCAGCCTGGGCAACGGACTGAGACTCCATCTCAAAAAAAAAAAAAATAAATTCATTTTGTCCTCAATAACCATTATGTTCCTAAAAGTTATACAAACACTATTAGGATTCCATGTTGTCATTTTGTCACAGCTAACTTTCAGTCAACAGGGTATAGCTCTTCATTATATTTACATATTATTTACAATTGTGACATTTTCATTTTTGTTATCCATACATGTTTCATTTGTTAAATGGCAAGTATTTACAAAGCACTTATTATATGCCACATACATACATGCCAGATATAATTGTTTCAAGTGAACACATTTAATTTTCAAAATGATCTCATAAGGTAGGCATTATTATTATCTCCATTTTATAGATGAGAAAACTGTGTCAGGGAGGGATCAATTGCTGAATTTGGAATTTGACCCCAGGCAATCTGGCTTAAATCCATAAACTTTAACTCTCTGCTGCCTCTCAATTTTTTGTTATTTTATTCCCAATTCAAACACACACACGCACACACGCGCGCGCGCACACACACACACACCAAGGTAGTATATTGAAATGCAAAAAAAGTAATAAAATAGTAGTAAAAACATATGACTTAGGGTAATGTAAATGCAAATGGTCACCAAAACTCAAGTATAAATCTTTTACCTCTCTCTCTGTATACGTAGATAGATAGATAGATAGATAGATAGATAGATAGATAGATAGATAGACAGACAGACACACAGACCGGGACAAGTAAATCCAATAGATTTTATAAGATTATCCATGCATTCACCCCTTGTCTCTAGTGCAGTTTCTGTTATGAAATTTTGTCATACAGGGTCATGAAGTAACTCAGGCTTTCCCCTTATTTTTAAACACAGCGTAACAACCTTCCTGATAAACCAACAGAATTTTTCTGAAACAAGTGCCAAATAATACTTTGCAGTAAAAAATTTACAGATTGTGCTGCTAAGGCATAGGTGAGACCAAAAGTACAGAGCTGTCATTTAATGTGCCCCTCTCTACAGCAAAACAAGTCACACCGCTGCCAATAAGCCTGCACAGCCAGCTCTATACTTACTGATGGACATTGTGTTTGGCAAGAAGGCAGAACAAGCTATTGGAGAAGCTCCCTTTTCAAACGGTATCATGGCTTTCACATAATAACAATGACATGAAGTGTGGAGGAGCAATTACTATCACACGTCGTGATGGAAAACACAGACTCTGGAGTGGACTCCAGCAAACCCACATCCCAAGTCTACCACATGCTAGCAATATGAACTTGGGCAAGATACTTAACATCTCTGTGCCTCAGTTTCCCCATGTGTAAAATAGGAATCATAATAGTACCTACCTAGAGCTGCTAAGAGGACTAAGTAAATCAATACTGTAAAGCACTTAGGACAGTGCCTGGCACAAGGTACCAGCTTTATAAATGTTTGTCAAGTAAGTAAACAAAACATGTGCAAAGATATTTCACCTTGCAGCTAGACAAAACCACTGCCATACAGTGTACCAATTCAACATATGTGTAATACATATCGGGGAGAAATGTGATGATCTTTTGTTCTAATCAATAGTGAGAGCAGGCCAGGTGCAATGGCTCATGCCTGTAATCCCAGCAGTTTGGGAGGCCAAGGCAGGTGAATCGCTTGAGGTCAAGGAGTTCGAGATCAGCCTGACCAAAGTGGTGAAACCTGGTCTCCACTAAAATGCAAAAATTAGCCAGGCGTGGTGGCACGCACCTGTAATCCCAGCTACTCAGGAGGCTGAAGCAGAAGAAATGCTTGAACCTGGGAGGCAGAGGTTGCAGTGAGCCGAGGTTGCACCACTGCACTCCTGCCTGGATGACAGAGTGAGATTCTGTCTCAAAAACAAACAAACAAACAAACAAAAACAGCGAGAGAAAATACTACAGAAGAGATTTTGTTAATAATTATTTTATGAGCTATGATATAAATGGAAAGAGGAATTAGTTTGAGTATTGAAGGGGCGCTAGCTATGCATGCGGCAAGAATAAGAGTAACATAATTGTCCTTAAGTGTCAATCCATATCTAGCTTCATTCTCAAAGAACAATAGGTGGCCAAAAATATGCCTCCAAAACTTAATTAAATGTTGAAGAAAATAATGAAAACTGTAAACATAATCAACTCACAGCCACTGACTGTCTTTTGCATGAGCCATATAAAAAGGCAATGGCGAATACAAGCATGCTGGTTCTCCACACCAAGCTCTGTTGGGTATGGTATTGATGATCTATTGCCATAGTTATTCCAGGCAACAAAGGATCACAAAAACTTGGTGGCAAGCACAATTTACATATCACTTATGCAGCTGGAATCATTTGGGGATTAGTTTGGTAGCACTGCTGAATTTGGCTGGGCTCATACACATTTAGGGGTTGGCTGGCAATGAGCTGGGGCTACTGGGGCAATTTGGTCCAGTTCCAAGTGTCTCTCCTCCTCCAGCTGACTACCCTAGGCATGTTCTCATGGCAATAAAAGGGGTGCAAGAGAGCAAGCAGAAACATGCCAAACCTCAAGGTCTAGGCTCAAAACCAGCACATTGTCACTGCCACCACATTCTATTGGCCAAACAAGTCAAAAATGGCCCATATTTGAGGTGTGGGAAAATAGACTCCACCTCTTTAGTGGCCCAAACAACAAGCTCACATGGCAAAGAGAATGACTACAAAGAGGGACAAAATAGAAGGCCATGTCCATGATTCAAAACGTTGCACCCTCATCCCAAGATTTAATATTCTAGTGATGCTTTTTTTTAAGTGTACCTAATATTAGTGGGCTGTATTTATATGGACTGCTCAAATGAGCTCTGTGGTTGTCAAACAGTTGAGAACACTCTGATTCTATAAGCAATGCTAAGATATTATAATTTTTAATTTGAAACCGTAATTCCTTAATAAGATGAAACTGGAACGCAAATGTCTCACTGCCAAGTTTTTCTGGTATTTGCTCATTTTTATCGTTTGTTGGGGGGAAAAAGATGCAATGTTGTATTATTGGACACATGCTAAAACCATAAACAAATGCTACAACAGAACAGGAAGGAGTACCTTCTGTAGCCATATACAACTAGAGTAGATTAGGAAATCATTTGCTTTTAACTCTCAAGTTGAAATGAGAGTTCTTCAGGTTATAGAGTACGTCAGTAATTTTCAGCACAAAATTTCTCCTTAATTCTTGGGTTTATGTTTAACCTGAATGTCAACAACTCTCCCAGAGCGATGAATAGCTGCTGCCATTGCCAATAACTTACAATTGGGGATTAAGGGTTTTGAATTAAAGGAAATAAAGAAAAAGAAAAGAAACGGACAAGATGAAGAAACAGACCTACAGCTCAAGCTATCTATCATGAAGCCAGATGACCACATGCATTGTCAGAAAGATAATTTGGGGAAAGTTTACAGACACTATCATTCCTATAGTTTATATGAAAAAAAATATGATTTTTTTCTAATTTTTAAATGTTTTTTTATTTTAAAATGTGTAACTCTTTTAAATATATGTCTAAAATTGGTGTGCTACATATATGCTCTCTGCCATTATATGCTCTGCAAACAATAAAATTTTAAAAATCAAGTAACTGTCAGTGTTATGGACTGACTGTTTTGTGCCCCCAAAATTTGTATGTTGAAGCCCCAGTTTACAGGTGGGGTGAGAAAGTGGTCATCTGCAACTTAAACCAACTCTGACAGCACCTTGATCTTGGACTTCCCAGCCTCCAGAACTGTAAGACATAAATGTCCACTGTTTAAGCCACACAGTCTAGTACATTTTGTTATAGCAGCCTGAACTGATTAAAAAAGTAATCAATGGCCAGCTACCATGGCTTATGCCTGTAATCCCAGCACTTTGAGAGGCTGAGGTAGGCAGATCACTTGAGGTCAGGAATTTGAGACAAGCCTGGCCAAAATGGTGAAACTCCATCTCTACTAAAAATACAAAAATTAGGCAGACATTGTGGACTGTGCCTGTAATCCCAGGTACTTCGGAGGCTGAGGCAGGAAAATCACTTGAGCCTGGGAGATGGAGGTTACAGTGAGCCAAGATCTGCCACTGCACTCCTGCCTGCGCAACAGAGCGAGACTCTGTTGAAAAAAAAAAAAAGAATTATTGAGTGAATGAAAATGAGCTTGCAAAAAGAGCTTTGCCCTGAGGTCAGTGGTACACAGATTCTATAAAATCCAAGTACTTGCAGTCATATTTAAGAACAGTTGTCATTAGAGAATGTCATCATTCTGTGTTGCAAAAGCAACATGGCAAGCCTTATTGACCAATGAGAGTAGGAGGAAATGAAATTATCTTGATGAAGAGAATTTCCTAAAAGTGAATTTGATCAAAATTTAACTATTACCCATTTCTTGTTTGCAAGATGTTGGGTTATGAACTATTAAATGGTGTATTAGTTTTCTATGGCTGTCATAACAACTGAAACAACAGAAATTTATTATCTCACAGTTCTGGAGGCTTCAGGGATCTGAAATCAAGGTGTCAGCAAGGCAATCCTCCCTCCAAAGGCTCTAGGGAATAATCTTTTCTTCCCTTTCTGTTTCTAGTGGTTCCAGACATTCCTTGGCTTGTGGATGAATAACTCCAATCTCTGCCTCCAACTGTGGACTTCCCCTCAGTATGCCTTCTTTTCTTCTGTGTCTTCTAAAGACCCATTGTCATCGGATTTAGGACCCACTTGGATAATCCAAGATGAGTTCAAAATCCTTAACTTAATTACATCTGCAAAAACCCTTTTTCAAAATAAGGTCAAATTCACAGTTCTGAGTGGACATAGCTTATCTTGTGGGCATAGGGCACCATTCAACCCACTGCAAATGGCAAAGAAGATGGTAAAAACTCAGAAGAGAATATAAATAATGGAAGCTTGAAATTCTCTTATTATGGATGTTAAAAATAAAATAGATTATTATTAATATTTCTTGTGTGTGTGTGTGTGTGTGTGTGTGTGTGCGCACGTGCATGCTACCTGAGAATAGGGAAAACTGAAAGAAAAAAGAAAGACCCTATAAGATTACTCTTTATTATATGAGAAGTTTGGGATTAAATGTTCTGTTTTACCTGATATTTGTCAAATAACTAATTTTGGTTATGACTGGGATTCCAAATAATTAGTATCTCCTTATAATTGGGTACATGTCATGCATAATTTCTATATATGCAGGTTTGTTTTTAACTTGAGGATAGGAAAAGGGAATAATCTCAGGTGATAACAAGCCGGGAAAATCTCTGCCTGGCCATGAGCTACCCTTGTAAATGATAACAAAGTGATCTCACTAATAGGTTGATTAGGCTGGTTTTCTTTCTGGGTGTCTATGGGCCTCATACTAAATCATAAACAGGGAGAGAAGCTTCTGCTTCCTAGTCCCTTGCCTCCCTTGCTTTGAGAGTGAGCCAATCAACAATCTGTTCTTCCTTGTTATTTAGAGTCATCAAGAAATACATCTGTTTTTACTATCTACTAGGGGTCTTTTATTTTCATCTCTGCTCAGTCTTTTGAAGCTATAATTGACTATTGAAAAGCACCATTCCAAATGCAAGATCATATATTTAGGGGTCTTGGAGTGCAGCCTCCCCTCCTTGAAATTCAATATAAAGTTTGGCATGTTTCTGAAACTTTTCTGTGGAGCAGTCTATTTTAAAATCACATTCCTGAAGAAGTCCATTACCTCAAAAAGGTAAGAATATCCACAGGTTGGCTCAATGCCATGAACCATGTTTGCTGTTGACCTTTGGCAAATTATTTAGTTTCCATGTGCAATAGTATTATTCACACAGGAATAACAACAACTCTATATATAAAATAACAGAAAAACCTTTGATTCACATGTGAGACAAATGTCCCAGAAAAGGGCACACTGGATAGCTATCAACATAGTTGGCAGATCTTCCAAACGAGCCCATGTGAACAGTATCTTATGGTCACTGTTTAGTAGGGGATTCAAACACTCGTCTCTGTTCATTTCAGCTCACATCTCAGAAAGCAACTCATTGGATTTACCAGACCTCCTCCCTCCAGGAAGAACTGACTACTCGCTCAATTCTGTCCCCAGTGGTTCCTGCATAGCTACCTACAACCTCTATATTTTACTTGATTACATGTCTTTCTCTTTCATCCAGATTTTTAACCCACCAAGTCCTGTTCATTTTTGTATATAAGCACCTTAGCACATAGATTTTTAAAACTCTTTGTCAAGAGGATGTATGAATGGATGGATGAATGGCAAACATTAGTTGTCTATAGACAAAATGTCTCATTAAAGGTGCTCAGAATCGTCCCACCCAAGAGGTTGAAAACCATCAACCACTCCTGTGGTTGGCACTAACTTCCACACTGAGCCTACAACCTAAGCAAAGAAATAAGCTAGACAGAGAAAAGAGTCCATGTATATTCCCAGAGTACCCTTTCCTTAAAAAATATCCAGAATGAGGCTCAGATGCCCCGTGGATGGGGAGTGCTACTATTTCAAAAGTATATCTTCACTTCTGATGCAGTGCTGTTTCTCAAGAAACATAGGTATGTCATTCTTGGGCAATGGAATAACCCTGTGCTACAGCAGAAGCAAGAAGAAATTCAACTTTTTGTTCCAGGTGGGGCCGGGTGCTAAGCTACTCTGGGACAGTCAACAGTTTTGTAAGATAGCTGCCTGGTATGCACTATCATTTGCACGTTTATTATACTGGAATAGTTTTGGTACTTATGGAAATGGACAAGTAACCCAAAATGGAGTGTAAACCCCCAAATCTAAAAACTCCACCTTTTCAGTTTCTTAGACCAAAGTCTTAGAGTGATCTTTGATTTCTCTCTTTATCTAATATCCAACATCCCACCCATCAGCAAATACTATTCAATCTTCAAATTATGTCCAGAATTTAACTACTTCCTGCCACCTTCACCATTACCACCCTAGAGGAAGGTACCATCATCTCTCAGCTGCGTTGAAATCTCCTCTTAACCATCTCCTGTCTTCAGTCTGTGTTCTCCCACAATCTATTTTCAACAGAGCAGCAAAAATGATCCCTTTAGGTCAGATAACATCCTGCCTCTGCTCAAAATCAGATTTTCCCACTCACTCAAAGGAAATGCCAAGTTCTCACAATGGTCTTCAAGGCTCTGTATGGTCCAGCACACTTTGTCTATTTGACTTTACCTCCTGCAATCTCCACCTCTTTCAATCCACTCCAGCATCAGTGTCCTTCTTGCTATTCCTAGAAGCTCACATATTTTTTCTAAGTGGAATTTTATTTTCCAACAGAACAAGAGACAAAACAGCTGACTTTGGCTTTCTTTCTGAGAGCCCCCTAATCACATACATTCAGAAGAGTCGCAGCCCCAGGCCACTCTCAGGACAAGTGCTTTCTGCTCTGCAACAAGGCTTATGGGGTTAGAGGTCAAATATCAAGTCCAGCCTGCCATAGATTTGTGGCTGGGTCTCTGCGCATAGTTTCCTCAAGAAGCTGTGCACCCATCTTCGTTGGGCGAATGAGCATGTGAGCACACGAATGAGGAAAAGAGCAATCTTAAACGCATCAGAATAAACCTCAGGGCTGAATTTTAACAACCTTCCTGCTTGCTAGATGTATTTTCTAACTTATGCTTCCCCATCAAGAGTTTGTTGACTGCCTACTACCTAAGCTGCACACTAGAATCAAACAGATGGCGCTTGAAAAATGACTGTGGGACTGGAAAAGACAGAACCCAAGGGAAGATCGTGTCATCATAAAAATGTTTTATTAATCAAATATATTTACATTTCGTGGTCAATGATCTCTAAATGTGTGCCTGTTTTTATCATTTATACAACTTAATCCTGGCAGATTCTATCACAAGAATACAGCAGCATGCATGATCTCATTGGTCCTTTGCAGTTTTTTTTTCATTAAATAATGTGAGTTTAATAAAGTTAGAAAACTTTATTAAGTTTTACCCATTCTTATTGCAGGATAATCATTCTTGTCATATCGGTGGCCCTTACAGCGAACTACACCCTCCTCATCACCCACAGTGAACTTCTTCTCATTCTCTTAACTGATTTGTTTAAACTTTCCAAACTCCAAAAGGCAGATGTGAAATTGGACATTCACTCTAACCATTTTATTTGGTGGAAAGTTGGAGACAGACATCTTTCTATTTCAGCAGGGAACATTTACAGTCCTAAACTTAAAACAACTACATTAAAGAAATTTATACCATGTCCTAAAAGCATCTAAATATCAAACTTCTATTAGCCTCCTACAGAACTGGATGCCTTTCTCTTGATATATAAAAATAACTAACTTGGGACATTAAGTTGACAAAATAATTTTGCTGATCTGAGCCAAAGTTTTCCTTAATACGTTAGTCATCACCTTGGCCTCTGCATTTGAACTGGGGGAAGGCTTTTTCATGAAATACTTAGAACTGCTAAGGAGAATAATTGTGCCTCTGGCTTTTGCTATTACATTTTCTCCAGGTTGGGAGAAACTAGAGAAGTGTACTAGATTATTCAGAGAAAGTGAGTCTACAAGGGTTGATTCTGTTAGCATTAGACAATGCCCACATGTGGATCAACAGGGACTGTGGGCTGGCAGACTTTTGCTCTAAGATGGCTGCTTTCCCCAACATGTGGCAATCACCTGATACAGCACAATTGTTCTTAAACATGAAAGAGTTGTGCTGTAGAAATAGATCTCCAACTTGTTAAAGTTTATATCCAGACTGTTTTCAGTTGAGATTGATGTGCCAAAGTGGGAGAAAGGCACCAAGAAGGATGTTTTTCAAGGCAGGAAACAGGAAATATCAACCAGGAGCCCACCATGTTTGACGAGGGAAATATATTTATCATTTCAACAAACAAATGTGCCCATTAGAATCAGAATCTGGAGGGAAGTAGTATACATTGTGGTTTCAATATATCATAGTAAACAATTGCCTTGTAATAAAGCAAGTTCAAGATGAGATTTTGTTCACTTACTTTTTGAAAAAACCTCACAGTTTCATCTAGATTGTGCCCCACAACTTGAACTGGTTCCTTGAGTACCTCATGCATGTAACTACATTATTTGTGCCTTTGACAAACCAAACCTATAATGACGCCAGTCTTTCTTCTTCACTGCTTTAAACCAACAGGCTAACCACATAAGCCCATATTCTTAATGCACACAACTGCATAACGACTCCATTGATGCCTGAAAAGTAACTCACTTAGCATTCAGTCAGAACAAAGAAAGAAAACGAGATTTCACTTAGCCTCGTTGAGGATGTGTTTTTACTCGTCGATAGTGTTCAAGCCTTATTCTCTTCTGGCCACTCTCCAACACAACCTGCCCTTCCTGCCTGTTGCCATTTGTCCTAATGTATATCACACTTGAGAGGTTTTTTTTTTTTATTTCAATGTGGAATTTTAGTTTCCTGCTTAGAAAAACAAAAACAATGTCTGCCAGCAATAGAATATTTGAAATTCTGTCCAGCAACGAGATTTGGGCATGATAAAATCAGCAACTATAACGATGCATGTTTTAACAGCATTTTAGCATTGTTTCCACATACACATTTTATAAATAAATTATGCTTGTGTTTCTTAACTTTTAAAAGCTCTTGTTCTCAAAAAAAAAGCTTTATATGGAGAAGTATTTTCCCCTTTTAACAATTGTCTGTTTATGGCTTTGAAGGAGAAAAAAACTAAAGAAGCTACAAAGCTAAAACTGTTAAGCATATATGAGAAGGGGATAATGATAGTATCTTTGTTATAGAGTTACTAAGGATTAAAAGAGATAATCCACATTAAGCATTAGAACAAGGCATGACAGTAATTGCACAATATGAGTTATAATCATTATCATCATTCCCATCAACATCTGTGGGAACAAGCTCAGAATGTCCTTCTTTATCCATTAAAATTTCCTCCATAGATTCTTTCTAAGTGCAGTGGTAGCATATTCAGTCTATAGGAAAGACAACTCAAATGTTTCATGACTATGCCCTGTTTTCTGACATATTTTTTGTTATCGTTTTACATATTGATCGGAGGAAACATCTGGCATTTATTATTTAAAGGAAGAAACTAAATAAACACTTTAAATGTCAAACACAGCCAGGGACTACAGGTTAAACATCTGTGGCAAGGCTTCCACAGATAAAGCAATATTCTTTTCAGTTTGGCTCCATCCGGCCAGTTGTACCTGACAGCTGCTCTTTGGGTTTGCAGAATGTAATCTTGGAGAGGGCTGAAATAGGTGCCTTCCTAGGACCCTGCGTTGTTGTTTTGTGGTAGTTCAGATAAATGCTAGTGAGGAGAGAACCTTAAACTTTGGGTTGATAATCACCCAGGTATCTAGTCACCACATAAAATTTTCCAAAGCTCTTCACCTTAAAAAGATTGTGACAAGCGAACGACATTTCTGTAACTTACAGTTACTTAAAGAAGCATATGTCTCAGCATCTTTTAAAATCTGAAGTCAGGATCTGGTAAAGGCTCTGGGAAATAAAAATTAAATTCATGTCAAGGAAGAAAAAGATAAACATTTCAGGAAATGTGACTATTTACTTCATTTCTTATTCCTGACCTCGTTTCTGTAGGCATGCATAGTCTCAATATGAGAGCTATGAATTTGCTCCTAAACACAGGCTGCTGGGCACGCTCAGAGCGACCCATTAACCCTGCTGTTCTGGAAATGCCCTCTTTGTGAGATGTGCCATGTTTCCCATTTTAAACAACTCAACAGATACTTGCATTTTATATTTTAAATTAGTGCAAAACAAATAATGTTACTTCCGCATACTGGGGAAAGGGATTACACTGCCAACGCTTATCACTCAATGAGGCACCTCCGACCCATTCAGGGTCGCAGATCTCCTTCCCTGAGCAACTCCAGCCCTGTACCCCGCTTGTTGCCTTATCATTGCTAGGGGTTCATAAAAACCCAAGACCCAGGCCCTAATCTT
Organism: Colobus angolensis palliatus; assembly: GCF_000951035.1. NCBI lineage: Eukaryota > Metazoa > Chordata > Mammalia > Primates > Cercopithecidae > Colobus > Colobus angolensis. The sequence continues at coordinate 10,539,101 of NW_012119821.1, read as the reverse complement.
GGTCTCTTGATACTTCTGCTAACAACCAATAGCCCAGTGAGTTACGGAAAGACAACCAAGTTGTGCATCTTAACTTGTTTTGCAATATGCTATTTTCTTGTCCCCAGATGAATTTACCTCTCTCAGATTTTCCCAGTTGGAACAAAATCTTTAACCTCACAGAGACAGTGGTCTAAATGACTAAAATACCCATGTTACCAGCAGCCACTTAGAAGGAGAATATTATTTTATCATGAATAGTCATTTAAATAATGCTGCTTATGAACACATAAAATGGGGTCTTTATATAAAATAAGAGTTCAATAAATACTTGTTGAATAAATGAATGAAACAATGAACATTTGATTTAAAAATTGATGAATTGCTAACTGTTTATATATATCTTTGAATACCTGGACCAGAATGAAGTTTTTACAAGGTACAATTCAATTATGAGCCCTGTGAGGACACAATGATGTCATGATCTTTTTCTGTTATACATAGTTTCCCAAGAAGGCTACATTTAAATGAACACAATAAAAAGTGTACCAACTGAATCAAATTATATAAATTATACAAGATTAAGTTTTATAGCTTTAATTAGACACACAGTAACTTTTTAGAAGTATATCTCCTCCAAAAAATTCATTTTTAAAGATAAAAACAAAACAAAAATGAAAAGCTTATTTATGAAAAATTTATGCACATACCCTGGGGAAAATATAACTTGCCTTGGGATATTGAGATTTTTCTGGAAATGCAAAGATCTGCAGCTCCATTTTACCTGCCAGGTAAAAATGCACCCTGACTTTTACCTGGCGTTACCTTTTGTCTTAGACTCTTTGCTAAATAAATGAGCATATGCTAGGATGAAAAGTCTTATTCTGAAAAAATTATTATTATTATTCGGTCCCCATTGACAGAAAAGAGTAAAGAAGGATTGCTTCAAGAGCCAAACCCTGATTTGGCTCTGAGAGACTACCTTTCTCTTCTTAAATATCCTTTCCCCAGTGATTCAGAGTGTTTACTCTCTTTATAGCACTACTAATTAGGAAGTTACTAATAAGAAAAAGTGGCAAATCTTTATGACTGTAATTTCTACCACCCATTTGCTGTATCCCAGGGGATTGTGTGTCCACTTTAAATAGAAAAGTCTAAAGCAATTGTTAGAAAGTTTCAAAGAGAAACCTCCTCCCCAGCATACACTTTGACTAAAATCGTTTTGGACCCAAATGATCTCAGTACCTGCTTCAGGGTTCCAAGTCAATGTCCAGGTGTAAGCCTGTCTTTGTGGACAGACAGCTTAGGCTGGTCTGCTAGAAGCTGGCAATGGGACAGCAATGTAAAAATTGTGAATGTGCCCACATGCCTGGAAAATTAGAGTATCCAATTTTCTATTTGTTAAGCAGAAAATATTTCTGACCAAATTTGGTGGAATATGTATGCCAACAATTTCTCTTAATAATAGAGGATAAAAATAGATTTAAATGGAGCAGAACACTAGAAGAGTGTTTTGGAGTAGAGGTAACTGCCACATTCAGTGGAAGTTTGGGATCAGCTAGCAAAACCATCAGGGTGGCAGAGAGATCACTGTTATGGAAAACCTTCCCATGCCAGATACCAAGGGAGGAGGGAAGCCTTTTCATTCTCCCACATTCTGAAGCTCATGAGAACTGAGTGGATACGTGGTGTTCCACTGTGAAATGTGGCAAATGGCTGAGCTGATTTTTCACACGAGAAAAAAAAAATTAGAAACATACAGGTGATTTCCTACTGTTTTCAAAGAATTTGAGTAAATCTTTCAACCTTAACAAATGGAACAGCTTACACATCTGTGAAGCTGATCTGTCCTTTTCTTACAGATTTCAGGTTAATATGGCTACATTTCATTCACCCTTCCCAATGACACACATTGTCTGCAAATGTCTCCATCACTTAGGGTAGGGAATTGTAAAATCAGAACACATTCCTAACTACCAGAGAGAATAGTTTCAATCAGCTACTGTTATACAGCAGCACAGATTCCTTACTACTTTCACGACCAGGAGACAATAAGAACTGGAGGAAAATTCTCGGTGAACGGCTTGAGATTGGGCAACAGAGGTCAGAATTAGCCATATTTCTCTTTATGACCCAGGGCTCTAAAGATTATTATTATGTGTATATATGTATATATACATACATAAATAATAACTACAAACACTTATTAATTAGACCCTGTTGAATTCCATTTAAAATGTGGTAGCTGGAGTACTAAGGAATAGAGAAGCAAAATTAAAAGGGAAGAGAGATTTTCTGAGAGCCAGATACATAATAATAGATTAAACTAAACCATGCAGTATCCTTGCCTTTTAGTAGTGAGTTCAGTTATGTGTCTCATTTTTATTGAGGGAAGACAATGGGAAAGCTCAAAGACAAGGAGTTCCTTAAAAGACTATGTCCTGATATCAGGTAATGATGAAATTTACAAACAGAAATTGTTATTAAACACGCTAGATAAAATTGAACAATTTTTATCTAAACTGGCCATCGAGGTAGACAGTCTCTGAGATGCTGGTGGGAGCTATCAGTTCTTCCCAACACTAGATCATTTCAATAAATGTGACCCAATTTCACTGAACACCACTGTTGAACCACCGATAAGTTAGTTGAAATTCACTCAAAGAATAGCGAAGTGTAGAGAATTCCTTCTCTTTCAATTAATCAATCTTGAGAAAAGAAAAAGTAATTCTATTGATAAAATTAGCTGCTCCTGGGCTATCTGTTCTAACCACAACCTTCTCCATGTTTCCTCCTCTCAAAGTCTCCTTGTCTGGGCTATTTTCACTTGCATTTGCAGACATGCTCTTCCCACACTCAGGAGAGAGGAAAGGGGGCTCCTGGGGTTCATCTGTATGAGGAAGAAGGATAAAACTGCTAAAAGGGCCTTGATGATGGAGTTTGGCACTATTTTTGTTTACATGTTCAACATTCTCAAGAAACAACTAAAAAAAATTACATGAAGCCTAACACCTTGTCTCCAGCCTTAGCCCAAATAACTTTATTTTCATTTTCTTTTTTTTTAGGCTAAAATGTTATTGAAAACAAACGTTTCTCAACGAGCTGCTTCAGAACAATATAACGTATTATGAAGCTCCGTCCACTTTACACGTTCTTGCAATCTTGACAGGACAAAATAAGTCCTCAACTTTTTCCTTTGAATTTTGAAACTGAAACCATTTTCTTCCTTTTCGAGACTCCTGCATCAAGACCAGGCGGTTTGGAAGAAACCGTGTAAAAAGTGCATGAGAAGTGAGCATGGAAGACACGGAAATAGGATGCGTCTGGGGCTGAAGGTAGCATTGACTCAGCAAAGGCTCTCACTTTGCTTCCGTGGTCCCTGCTGGGGCAGCCAGCATCAGGCCAGGCCAACTGACACAGCAGAATGAAGGGCTGTACAGTGGGTCCTCATGAAACATGCTACTAAGAAAAGGTGCAACGAGAACCAAGTCCCTGTGCATTCTTAGTCACAATGGTGGGCAGAAGAACCCATACAATTCCTCCCTTTGGTATTAAATAACAGTTTTTAAAAAGCTTTTTAGAAACAAAGCAAAATACATGGTGGGAGTGGAAATGTTAACCATCCCAGGTTAGTTGTCCACTGAAATAAGTCTCATCCCTAGTCATAAATAAATAATCTCTTTCCTGGTCTGACTTCCATGCCAGGATCAATATCTCTTAACATCTTACTTATTTTATTACTGCTTTTGGTTTTCTGGGACTGATTGAAAGTTGCTCAGAGGAAATCTTTGGTTTTGCTTAAGTGTCCGTGACATTTAATCATGACTTTCCTTGCAGTTTAATTCCAACCAGTCAATCAGTTAATCCACTTCGATTGATTCTGGGCTCTCGGTTATTGGCTTGCACTCATTGGGCATCCGTTGGTGTCGGCTCAGCTGGGTGGCCTGCGTGAAGCTCCTCTCACACCTCTCGCACCTGGTGGAGGCAAGAGAGAAAATTGAGACCAGGGAGCGGGGCCTGCAGGGTGATGGGCTTCCTCTCATCCTGCCTAATCAGAACAGACACTCCAAAGTGGCTTCAGATTTTACCGGCTCAAGAGGTTTAATTGGTGGCTCCTTCCAAGGCCTGGATGCCTGTGATGGGACAAAGCCCGTCTGATGCAGAACAGAGGGATCTGTCAATAGGCAGGGGGAAGGTGATTTCTCCAGAGAGCCCTGTCCTGCTGCAGCTCTGATCACTGTCAGTTCAAATAGATAAAGAACAAAAAGAGATTTTTAGGAGTGAGCCATCAAAGCAGCAGCTTGTCTGCAGTTTTCTGCTCTGTAACCCCAAAGAGAAATTGATGACAAATAGAATTTCACCTACTGCTGATTTACAATAGGGAATTCTACTCCCTTCAGAACAGCAGCCAAAGAGTGCACATCTTAGAATGTGGAAACTAGAGGAAGCAATGCGTTAGACTGCAGTGACTATGAGGGGCAGTAGGCATGGTCGCTGCTTTTTCGCAAAAGCTGGTTACAGTGTCATGGCCCAACCAAACTTAGGGTTAAAATAATTTATAAAACTAGAATTTGCAGTGGCACAGTGGAAAGGATGTACATATGGGCTAGAATTAAGGCCAGTATGTCTGATGAGGAGACAACATCACACTGCAAGATTTATCTCTTCTTTTTAACTTAAAGGAGAAACAACAACAAAAAAAGACTGTAATCTAGAGACCTTGAGTTCCTCCCTATCTCCCATGTCCATATCTTCCAAACAACCTTCACTTATTAGCTTGGTGGCTACTCAATCTACAAAAAGCAGAACACACACTCAAAATTTAGTGGGAGCCTGTTGTTTTTCTGTGCGTGTTGTCCCTGGCTGATTGGCTGTGATTGTGTGTGTAAATACACACACCTACAGATGAACTGTGGCAGCTGGCTGGGCACCGATAGTGACTTCTCCATCACCACCTTACTTACCGGGGCTGCCTAGAGCACTGGCCCAGCATCTAATACAGCTCAGAGGCCACCTCAGCCACCTCAATGCCCTTTCCTCAAACCTCTGAAGAAAAAGATATTCAAGAAGAGCTACAGACAATTGTCCCACTTTTAAATGATGCAACCCCCAGTTTGTGAGCCCCTGCACTATGAAAACTGCAGCGAAAGCCACCATGACGTAGTCTCCATGCCTTATCACAGACAAGAAAGCCACAAGCCCTGTTATCTGTTAGGCATTCCTCTCTTTCTCCTCTTTAGTAAATTATATTAAGAGCCCTGTCATGGAAATAAGTACCTATAAAATAGGACACATCCATCCACTCTGGGAATTCTTGCATGTTTTTGAACATGGGGAGGCAGGAGCTTGACTTCGCATTTGGATTTTTCAGGGCTCCTGCACCAGTGGAGTGTGTCAGGGGGAAGAAGTTGTGTTCCTTTGATTGTCTTTCAGGGAATATTTTTAGCAGCCTTTTCCACTGTTAAAAACTGCACTGTGATCTTGACAAATGTATAATGTCAGCTTTAATGTATCAGACCTATCAGCTCAATGAAAATAACTCAGAAGTATTGATCACCTAATGATTTTTGGTGTATTCATTAACGTCCGTGGGCAGCTCATCCCCTCTCCAGAGCTCCTGGAGCGCTGATGACACGTTAGCGAACTGCTGATTGTTTATTAGAAAACTGATTAGTTACTGGATTAGTGTGTCAAAATATAATACCTTTCACTGCTTGACAAACTTTCAAATTATTATATTCCTTTTTTTTATCTTGAAGCTCTAGAATCAATTTCAAAGACAGTAGAATAGCTTGAACAATTATGAGGAATGAAAATGTACCTGGGTCATGGTTTTGCATTTCTAACCCTGTGTATTAGAATATGAGGAATACATGAGTTGGCAGTTTAGTGCTTCATATAAGGCAGAAGTGTATGTCTATATTTTACTTTAGACATACTATATGTCTATATATGATGTAATAATATTTTAACATCCAGATTGGATGTTAAAGAGAAAAACACATTTTTCTCAAGTGTTTGCCTAAATGCACTGCAGATATTTACACACGGAACAATTTGTTGTAATAGTCAGAAACTTTGCCCAATATATAGGGTACATAAGAAAAGTATTCCAGAAAAATCATTTCTAGAGCCATCTGCACACCAAGTGTGAGTAAAAATACAAGCAGATGTGTGGAAATTACCTTAATTTAGATCCTTTTCTCGGGGATTTCTCCTTCTTGAGGAAAGAAGGCTACTAGAAATAATATCTATGTTGTTTGGGAATGACAAGAATACAATTTATATATTTGAGGAAGTCAGAGCTAGCTATAAAAATACTTTTTTAAAATTAGAGAAGGATTTCAGTTTTATGTTCATTATCTTACATTTTAGAGAAATCTCTTCCACAAAATATTTTCATAGTTTAATGAAACTCATCTCAACAGAACTGACTCAACAGAAGTCAGAGCCAGACTTCACCTGATTGGCATCTAAACTAACCCTGAATTACAATCCCTGATGACTGACTGGCTGGGGCATCTCTAAGCCTGGACTTCGTGCAGTGTAACAGAATGAGAAGGAAGAAAAGATGCAGGTAATGCGTCAGGAGGGAGAAGCACCCTTGCACTCAGGGCCTTCGTTGTGCCTTGCCTTAGCATAGGTGCTGATGCCACAGCCTTGACGGGAGTAACTCAGGAACAATGAAGTGGAAAATCTACCAAGTACTTCAGCAAAAAGAAATTCCTCATTGTGAGGGTTTCTTTCTATTATAACATTGTGAGTATTTTAATTAGACTTAATTACCTCTAAAGTTTGAGATCATTCTTTACTTGCTATGATGGTTGACTGGATTATACGTACAAGGAGCTTAACAAAGTGATGTAAAGTTCTGTTACCACAGAAAATCTGCAACAAGCATTCTGTGCCTCTATGATATGCCACAAAATACTTTTTGAATTGAACCAAATTGCACAGGGCTTTGCATGTATGACATGTTCAATGCATATTTACTGATTTGCTTCTTGGATTTGCTTTAATTTTGCCTAGATCTTGTTCAAATATTAGATGTCCTTTGGAATTTCCTTTGATTTTTTTCATACTGAGCCAAACTCCATTTTCTTGATGCAAGAACATAGCGATGAATGATTCTCCCTGCTTCTAACAATAATGAAGAACCCCTCCTAAGGAAAATTCTGGCCTGTTCTCAGTTTCTCAGGTTCAGAAAGCCAAGCTTCAGGCAGCTCACACAGATCCTCTCAGGCAGAGCAGAGCAGCCCATTGAAACATCAAGACACTCTGTTGAGTAAGGAGGACGGAGTCCTTGCTGCAAAGAATAATTTTTAGACTGCCAACTAACTTCCTTATTTCCTTCCTGCCTGCCTGCCTGCAATAAAATGCTTGGCCATTGCTGTTAAATGAGATCTTGGTTTTGCTCCTTGTTTTCCACGACTTCCAGTATCACAGAGCAGACTGAAAGCCAAGACCTTCAATGTGATCTTCTGATTTTTATTTTTCGTACATGCTCCTTTATCTTAGAAATCCTAAGTCTACAGCCTAGGGTAGCTGCTGACAGGCCCATCACCTACCTAGAACCTGGGAGATGGAATCTTTCAGTGGAATTTCAGCCAATCAGATATGAGGCAAAGCCTGGAATGAAACTCTGACCTCTTCATGCCAAATCTTCTGCAGCCTTTTTTGGATGGCAGTAATCTTGATATGCCTTCAAAAACCACTTCTCAGCACAAGATTTTAGAAGTTGGAAAGGGCTTTCTCTGACATGGCAGGCTCAATCTCAGCTCAACCCTGAGAATTCTGTAAAGGCCTCCTGAGCCCTGGGTGGGTGGGACAATTTGAGGACTGAGCCATCTGGGGCATCTATTTGGAAGCTCCCCAAGACATACAATTGAGGGTTGTGTGCCTTTACAAGATTCTTCTCCTTCTTTGTAACATTGTTTAAGCCAATACCCATTAGTTAAAGTAGTAAAATTAACTGTTGTAAAGAAACCCATTTTATTGACTAATTTGCAAAAAAAAAGATTTTTTAAAATGTTTGTTTTATAAACTTGTAAAAGGATATCTTCATAATATTTACAAATGTCCATGGGATGAATATCCATGAGCTATGGTTGGAAGATTCCCAAAATTCCCTTGGGATAGATCAATTCTGAAAGACCTGGTTGTATACACTAAAGGATTTAACTTTCCATTTCCTAGAAGATGTTTAAATCTTGCACTTTCAAAATAAGCATGCACTCAGCTCTCCCCTGGGAATATCTATTTGATAAATTAAAAAAAAAACTACAGCATGTGGCTGTCTAGATAAGAGTAGGAACAGAAAGAACTAAAACATATACACAGAATTTAAGCCAACAGCTTTGGTTGTTTCCTTTTTTTTCCAGATGAAAGTAGGTATGATTACAAAAAATACTTTTGGGAAAGGAAAACAACAATCATCAAAGCCCTTCAAATATTAATCTGATGAATTAAAATTAAGTTAAAATGGTAATTCTATTGGAAACATGACAAAAACAGATGTTAAGGGAAAAAAACTGAGTGGAGTCAACAAGGTTACACATAAGTAACACCTTAACATTAATAGAAATCTATTTCCCATTTTGACCCTGAAACCTCTTCAATTAATTACTAAAATCTATTTACACAGCAACAAGATAAGAATCAATCTGATTCCTGGCACTGTATTTGTCTGGCTGCCCTTTCTAATATAAGGGGCCAGAAGGATCTTGAACCCTCCTGTATCTCTGCTTTCGAAAAGCTCTCTTGCTCAAAGGCACAGGCAACATGCCACTCATTGTCAACACCCTCCTCCAGAGCAGTGGTGAAGCCAGAATCTAGGAACTCTATGGGGCTCAGGCCTGAGAGCAATGACAAAGTCCACTAGGTAGTATACAAGCACTGGTGATAGGGAACTCCTAGTACTGTGGTAGCCCGTGCAGCTCCTTAGGGTGAATTAGAAAAAGATGCCCTCTTTGGGCTATTGTAGCCTCAGGGGGCACAACATTGTTGGCATAGTGCACACTGGATTTTAGGCCCCATCCTGCCCCCTTAGCCAGATGCTCTTATGCAGTGAACAAGCTGCACCTATGTACTGCAACAAAAATTATCACTATTTTCATTATTAATACCATAAATTAAACTATGTTGGAGAATAGTTAAGAATGCTGAATAAAGTAACTAATTATTGAGGAGAAGAGGGACAATCACCATCTTTTATGAGCTTCTCCCTTCACTGGCAGACAGAGAGGAAGGCAGGACCCAGACCACAGGACTCTGTTTCCCGAGCCGAGCCTGGCCTCAGGCTGAGCACAAAGTGTGCCACGACAGCAGGTCTGGATGGAAAATCCTGGGTAATGAGGCTCCACGAAGACTTCTTGGCTGAGGCTGAGCAAGGGGATTAGTCTCCTACTGCCTGAATCATTTCCTCTCTTGCTTGATCTTGTCCCACAGAAGGTACATAAGGGGGTAACTCTATGCTCTTTTAATTCTGCTTCTCAAACAGAAAAAGCCAGTATAGCAAATGAGTGAAGAGAGCTGTAAGAGGGTTGAACTGAAAAGAGTTCATTACACAGACTATAAAAACTGCTCTGAGAACACCTATCAACCACATATGCTGGATCACACTCTCAGGCCTTTCCACCTGCTGTTTGGACTGTCAGAAATACTCAGAAATACCTTCCCCCATGCCCCGTATGTCTAGAAAGCTCCTACTCATCCTTCAAAACATATCTGAAACATCATCTCCACCAGACAGCATTGATGACTCCATTTCTGTGCTACTGTGAAACATCATACATACATGTCTTACTTTTGTGCTATTGTACTTTTCACCCTATAATACATTTACTAATTGGGCTTCCCCTTAGACTATGAAGTTTTCAAAGATGGAGAAAAGGAGGAACGGCTAAATCTCATTCACCTTTGTATCTCCTGTACCTAGCAGGGTGCCTAGCACAAAAGTACATACTTAGTAAATACTTGCTGAATGAATGAACACATATATAACTGAATGAGTAAACGAATGAATGAGTGAACAAGTGAATGAATAGACCATCTTGCATGATTCAGATGTCCACCATTTGGATGAGTGTGCCATGTGTAGAAACACACTCTCTTGCTCAGATGCCATTACCTTGCCAAAACCCTTAGAATTCAACTCCATCTCTTTCCAAATTCCCTGAATCCTCAGTAAGTCAATGTACTCTGGGTTTGGTTTTGTTTTTCTTTTTTCACCAACATGGTAATTCTAAAGTCCGAAGTATTCACTGAAAAGTCACAAGTTGGCTGCTATGATAGGTTCAAACTCTAACACATAGGGAAGAGGAGGATATATTTCATCAGAATCCTGATGGGTTCAAGTTCTCCAAGAGGGGATTATTCTGATGTTCTAAATTTGTAGTCACCTTTCTGATGATCATAAGGCTTGCTGATGGTCACAGGAGCTCTGTGTGGCTCCTAGATAAAATTCCAGAAGCACAGATCATCAGGAACTGAAAAAAATATATAGTAAAATTATTTACTCCTACCTCCTTATTTTAATGAGGAGAAAACAGACCCAGAAGATCCGTCTCATGACCAAGGTTGGAAACTTGAGCCAGGACCAGTGCGTAGGTTTCCTGACTTCATTTTTCAAATGTCAGCCACTAAACAAGCAGATTCGTTTGCAGCCTGGACACTGGCCTTCCAAGCAGCCTTTGCCAGCTGGCTAAGCTGGGCAGCACTGTGCTGATGCATCTGCTGGCTCTTGGGAAAGGCTAAGAGAAAGAGAGGGTGGAGGGTTAGCCGCTACTTACTTGAAGGGCTTTTCTCCAGTGTGGGTTCGGATGTGGTTGTTGAGGGTGGTGGCCCCGGCAAAGGCACGACCGCAGTAGCCGCACTTGAAAGGCCGGTCACTAGAGTGAGTGACCACGTGGTTCCTCAGTTCTGAAGGTTGGGAAAAGGATTGGGAGCAGTGGCCGCATTGGTAGGGTCTGAAACAAATAAACAGACTGCCTGGTCATTATTTTCTGCATTGGTCAGTGGAAGTCAGAATCCTATGACAAAGGACCAAAACTTTTTGGTGACATCTTTTCAGTTTCTAAGACAGGGCATAGAGTTTTGGCCACTGGATTCCCACTACTTTACTTGTTGCCACAGGAACAAAAATTCACAGAGCTGCTGAGACACATCAATTCCCAAATGAATATCCCTTTCCAGTACTAATTATACCACTTTGGAAACCCCTAAGTTCTTATTTCTATCTTTCTCCAGGCAAATGTTAGGGTACTTTTGTAAGCAGTGAAAGTACAGACTTCATTAAGCAGACTGTTACAAGAGAAAATATATAATTGTCTCTTATGCTTCCATGGCACTTTTATCTTTTCAAAGTGCTTTAAAATCAGTTATCCAATTTAATCTTCACAATAATCCCCTGGGACAGAGAAAGCAGTTGCTATTATCTCTGTCAGTTCAGAAAACTGAGGATAAACTGTCCTCCCAGGACACAAGCTCTTGATACTAAGGCCATTTGCTAGGATGTTTGGACCTTATTCTAAGTACCAGGTAAACGTGCAGGCAAGTCAGCAAGTTACATGCGTGTTTTAATAGATATTAAACTGTGGTGGACTTACAGCATAATCACTGGTATTGCACAGATGAACACAGAGGTACACCCAGATGTGTCTCTTTGTCAAAGATATCCTGACTTCTACCTACCATTTCCTCCTCCAAATACTTATCCACCAGATCTGTCTCTTGAACATCACCTCCCCATTTGAATTTGGCAGCAAGGCATGATTTATAGCAGCACAGAAATGATGGGATGTCACTATGCTTGCAGAAGGATGACTCTGATGCAAAAGCAAATGGAAGGAAGTGGTGACAAATACCTGATAATTAGCAAGATTATCAGAGCACATTCTTCCCAGTTCACGAGAAGTAAATCAATTTTTGGTTTTCATAAAACAGATTAAAATTCTGTCTTCTCTACAGAAGTTCTTCTGCTTACTTAAGCAGAATCTGGTGAGTGATATAAAACCCAGGGAGTTTTCCCTATTTGAAGCTATTTCATATCATTCCTTGACAGGGTTCTAACTTGTTTATCAAAATTTTTGTTCAGATAATTAATAATCTGTCGTGAGGGATATTAACAGCATTCACTAAGCCCTGGCTTGTGAGCCAGACATTTCTGGCTGCATTTAGAAACCAATGGTGAAAGCAGACTTAATTGCTCAACCTTTAACAAATGCATAAGCTCCAATGACCAGAAACCAAAATGAAGGGCTAGGAGACAATGGTGACCGAGCATGTACAACAATTCAATTAAGTGCAAAATAAAGTGTACCCTCTCATTTGTCAAGTGAACTGCTTAATTGTGGCTACTTGCCTCACTGAACACAAATACTATTATTTTACCAGGCTTCAGCACACTGAGCCCTGATTGTAGAATTTTTTAGCTTGATTAATAGCCCAGGATTGGTCAATAACTCAATACTATACAATTTTAATTACTTACATTTAGAAATCTATCTAACTTCTCTCAAATAAGTTTCAAAGAAATATATAAAAAGCCTTTGTTAAGGAGTTTATCAATCTTGCCAAATTACACATGCATTTTATTATAATTATAAAATAATCCTTTGAAAGCCTTAAAATTATACATAGACGAAAATGTCCTCCTGCCAAATCTCTTCTTTGTGGTAAATATTAACCTTAAAGGGTTCCTGAAAAACCAGTTCTCTCAGGGTTGAATTTTCTTAAGTGTTATTGAAGATGATAAACAAAATAATATATTAATACATGCTATATCCACTGACAATTGATTTTTCTAATAGTGAAGGGACTATTAACATTTATTAGCCTCTGGTTATCTATTTTTAATAGCTACTGCAATAAACAATAAGCCACTAAATAAAACCAATTAATCTTTTCTTTTTTTTCTAACTCTGCTGTCAAAAGTTGGGGTGATTTATTTCTCACAGTCAGAAGTCAATCCATCCTTTTTATGTTAATAGTTCATGGTGGTAAAGATTTACACACAGGAGAGCAGAAACGACCACAGAGAGGCTTATGTTGAATTCTTATATCAAAGTAACACCAATGGAAGGCAAATCAGATTCTAAAACATCACCTTTGCCTGGCACCGGCTTGAGAGGCATATGCTAGGGATGCAGTGACCTGTGGCAGTTGTTAAAAACTTCGCAGAACTCAGTTTGACTGAATGGAAGGGGCTAGAACGGGAGAGATAGGGCCCCTGACTCTGATCAGCTGTGGCATTTGGACAAGCCACTCAATTTCCCTGACCTGTTTTCTCATCTACCTGTTAAGGGGAATGGACTGAAGATGATGATCTCTTGCATCTCACTATGCTTGTTCTTGCTTTCAGGTAATTGACAAATGTGCATCACCCAGGAAATCTGCACAATACACTGCCTCCCACGATACAGCATCACCAATATGATCTCTATTCTCCATCACGTCTACAAGCCAGCTCCCTATACATGGAGCTTTCTATGGTTGTGTGTGTGTGTACATGCTCACTGGAATATGGAAAATCTAAATGCATTGGTAAAAAGTTGAAAATTCAGAGTAAGAAAATCAAGTACCAAAATATAGGACCAAACCTTGTTTTAGTTCATCTCTAAAAGTCAAGCAATATTCCTTCATTCTTAAGTACATTGAAACATAAGATTTTAGACTACCTGGTCACATTCACCTTTGCAGAGACCGATTCTGTATAGAATTTAGAACTGAAGGATGTACCTCACCTGCCACTATAATAACAGTGTCTCTTTCAGCCTCAAAATTTATAGAAAGTTAGCCCTTAGAAAGTACAGAAGTTACACTGTAAGTAGACAAGATTCCTCTAAACTCTCTTTTCTTGTATTTTCAATATTTCCTTAAAATATGAATAAAAGAAAATGATCAAAAAGTAATTTTAAAATTGATTATGTGCCTAGGGTTTCATCCAGGGACACAGGAATACATTCAAAAATTAAATCTTCAGGACCAATAGCAGAGCTTAGGAAACATTATCATCACAACCCAGGCATCACAACTACTTTTGGGACAACTGGTCACATGAGTTCAGACTATGTTTGCACGTTTCAATTAGCCCACCCTAACTCCACATCTCTCAATATACAGCCGAAGGGCCTTTGGGGCACACAATTAATTGTCATTACTCAGCTTTTTATTCTGACAAATCAACAGTCCCATTAATTTTCCAAGGTCTGGCCAAAAGGTAAGACTTATTAAACTTCTGGATATAATCAGTTCTGAAGTTCTGCCTCCCTTGATGTTTCATACTCGGAGACACTCATAAGGACTGACATTCATGAGTGCTGGGTTTAGCTTTACTCTTTCCAGGATCTCATGACATTGCACAACTAAATGGACATCTTCTTTAATTTTTTAAATTTTTTGACACAGGGACTCACTCTGTTGCCCAGGCTGGAGTACAATGGCGTGATCTAGGCTCACTGCAGCCTCAAACTGCCGTGCTCAAGTGATCCTTCCACCTCTCAGCCTCCTGCGTAGCTGAGACTACAGGCATGTGCCACCATGCCCAGCTAATTTTTATATTTTTTGTAGAGACAGGGTTTCACCAGGTTGCCCAGGCTGGTCTCAAACTCCTGGGCTCAAGTGATCTGCCTGACTTGGCCTCCCAAAGTGCTGGGATTACAGGTGCGAGCCACTGCGCCCAGCCCCAAAATCTCCTTTTTAAAGCACTTGATTCTCTCCAAATCATCACAGACATACAGTACTTCACTCTTCTCAAAGCAAAGGCAATGAGCATGCCTCACAAAGGGATAGTATCTCACAATCACAAGTAATTTATGGCTTTTTTTTTTTTTTTTTACCATTTGAGATCTTTAGTAGCGTTGTCTAATGATGGAGCGATTCTGTTTCTGAGCTACCCAATACTGGAGCCACGAGCCACATGCAACTGCTGCACACTTCATGTGTGGCTAGTGTGCCTGAGAAACTGAAGTACTATTTTACTTAATTTGGATGAATTTCAATGTAAATAGCTTTGTGTGGCTAGTTCTGACACAGAAATATCCAGCTTGATGAAAAAACAGAAAAGTGCTCCTTATTTAAGAAAGAAATAACTGAAGAACAGAAAACACCTGGGTAGATTTAGTTGGTATATATCAATGCTGGTAAATGTTTAAGCAGAAAGAAGGCAGAGAGACAATCTTGTACATCCCCTGGCACTCCTGGTCACTGGCAGCTCCTTTGCCAAAGATAACTCCGGTAAAATGTGCAATTAATTTGCTTTTAATCTGTAATTGGTTTGGTGTATACATGGGAAAAGGATGAAACATTCAACAAAATTAAGTATGGTTTGGCTTAAAAATATTAATCCTGCTTTGATTTTTCTTTCATGGCCTCCAGGACAAAACTTGTTCAGTTGGGGCCACATTCTCCCCTTGCTCAACATCAGCCAGCCCAAGTGCAAATCTCCCAAGACTTCAAAGGGAGATTACTTAGGTCACTGCTGGCTGTGTGGAGTGAGAAAAGAAGTTAGTTCTACGTAAGGAGAAAAATATTTCAGGACAGTGACAGAAGGGCAAGACCAAAGAGCCTGAAGAACATCAAAGCTAGAAAGAAGATAACCTTCACACTTGGTGGACAGGGAAGAAGCGGGACACAAGAACACTGATACACGCTAAGAAACCATGATGATGAATTTTCTCCAGGCCCCCCCATCAGAGAGCCCCTTCTAATGTCATTTTAGCCTCTGGTCCCACCATATCTCTTACAAACAATGATACTTAAAACACAAATGTGAATAGGTGACGGTGTGCCCAGGAGGCTGAAGGCAGTCTTGCCCCATGTGGCACTAACAGTCAAAAAGGAGAAAGGAAAAGAAAAGGGATGCAAAATAAAAATAAGCATTATAAAGACACTTTCTGCAGAAAATAAAAGAGAACATACTTGTCAGAAAACAATCCACTGTGATTGAAGGCTTTGCTTACCCCTTTTTGGAGCATACCCCCCACCACCATACCGCCCCAATGGAAGTGTTGAGAGTTTCTGCAGCAGAAAAACAGAAGAGAAAAGGGATTTCTAACTCCTGGTACGAGCAAAAGCAAGAAAAGCTACTTTGGCCTAGGCAATAAGCTTATGCAAAGCCCCAAATGTTTATAAAGTCCCTGAACAAAATTCTGGTTGATTTACATTCCAGCAGCTTCTTCTCTTCGAATTTATTCAGGAAAAGAAAAAGTCAGTAGCCTGGCAAAAAGGAGGAAGATTTTCGGTTTTGCTTGTTTGACAGAACAAAATCAAGAAATAATAATTCCGTGGTTCCTGTACCCTCATGGGTGTGTTTTTTGTCTTTAGTGCTGATTTCTACTTTGCCAGGTCAGACAGATTTTTTTTTTTTTTTAAATGTGTTAAATGTGAATAATGCAGCGGTTAAAAAAAAAAAAGTGAGGCTGGGATCCCTGAGCATCTACGGATTTCTTTCCTTTTTATCAAGGCATAGACTTTTGATGGTACCTCACATGAAAAAGCTCATGAATATAGACACAAAGTCTGTTTGGATGGAGGTTCAAATATCTGGGGTTTCACGGCCAAATATTCAGTCCATTGAATAAAAAATCATTTGGACCTCAGATTCAACGGCCTGTTTCAAATTTGGACTTGTTTGAAACTCTAACTTGTTTTACCTTCTGATTTTGTCTCCTATGTCCCCCTTTCTTGCCTTTCTTGTACCTGGTTCTAGCAAGATTTTCCTATCAAAATAAAAGCTTTTGAGTTTTTTGAACAAGGGAAATGCTTTCTAACTATTCAGCCTTTTCACTGTAAATGGCTGAATGGGCATATACGGCTAAAGACTAAAGGCCAGCTGATCTATGGAATCAGTCACTTAAGAATATATGCATGGGGTTGAGCATCCCAAATATAAAAATCCAAAATGCCCCAAAATCCAAAATTGTATGAACAGCAACATAATGCTCAAAGGAAATGCTCACTGGTGCATTTCAGATTTCAGATTTTCAGATTTGGCATGCTAACTCAGTGAATATAATGCAAACATCTCAAATCCAAAACAACCCAAAATCAAAAAACTCTTCTGGTCCCAAGAATTTCGGACAAGGGATACTCAACCTGTATTCAGCAGTTGTAATCCACGTGGATAATAACCATAAACAGGTTCCAAACATAGCTACTGTCAGGAACAAATTTGATGTTCCATTATAGTTCTGTATATTTTTCCATTTAGTAATTCACCCATGTGGTTAAGAAATTATGGAGAGTATCTTTTACCTCCAAACTTTCTGGTACAAACAGAGAGCATCCTGGGTTCCGGAACAGAAATGAGCCATTCCAGCCCTTTATACTAAAAGCAAATTATGTATCTAGAATGAAACTAGGGGGTCCAAGTGACTGGGTATCTCCATTTCCCCTTATCTTCAACAATCAACACAGATGTGATGATATAATTCAAGCATCTCCTCATCATTACTAAGAAACACTGTACTTTATTACTTTGCTTATAAAGGAACTGATCTTTTGAAGTAATTTTTTATTTTAACTTACTGAAGAATGATGGTGAACACCTCTCAAGTCTTTACCAACAAAGTGCAGGGAAGGAACCCACTGCTTCAGTAGTTTAACCCTACTCTGGCACCTTCCCAGATAACAAGCCCATGACTTCACCTCATCTGGACAGGCTGGCAATTCCACACTTGGACATCTGAATCAAATAGGCCCATCAGGGTCCATGATAAGACAGGAGTCTCATGCTGCCTAGATTTTTGCCAATAACTCTAAATTAGCTTGGACTCGGTACAGACCTAACAATCTCCCACTGAAATGTATTTTGAATATGTAAGCATTCTAGTTTTTCAGGTACTTTTTCTGATAATAGACATAAGTATATTATGAATTATGACTATTATTTTACAGGACAGACATCAAAACACATACATACATACATACATATATATATATATATATATTTTTTTTTTTTTTGAGATGGAGTCTCTCTCTGTTGCCCAGACTGGCATGCAGTGGCGTGATCTCGGCTCACCGCAAGCTCCATCTCATGGTTTCATGCCATTCTCCTGCCTCAGCATCCCGAGTAGCTGGGACTACAGGTGCCCGCCACCACACTTGGCTAATTTTTTGTGTTTTTAGTAGAGACGGGGTTTCACCATGTTAGCCAGGATGGTCTGGATCTCCTGACCTCATGATCCACCTGCCTCAGCCTCCCAAAGTGCTGGGATTACAGGCGTGAGCCACTGCACCTGGCCCCACACATACGATTTTCTAAGTGTAACTGAGGTCAGACAAAACAGTCTGTTTCAGTATCTACTTACCATGAAATGGTTTCACTGCTTTATATGGCATTCAGCATAAACTCATCTCATCTCATCCTCAAAGCTAAACTTTGAAAGTTCTACTACCCAGAAGTTTTCAACTATTATTTTATTTTACCTGGCATAGTTATTATGACTATAACGAAACTTTGCAAATAATAGATCCAACCACCTGAATTCACTCTATTTAAAAAGCAAGCTTATAATCAGATTTTAATGCATCTTCTGTATTTTAAAGACTACTAAAATGCTTTGCAAACTTAGAAGAGACATATCTTGAGGTTCTATGTATACTTGCAAGGAAGGCAAATTTTAAAAAAAGAAATCCTTTCTAAATGAGGAAAACATTTTTAAACTTTTGTATCACCTCTACACTAACAGTACTAAGACGTGCAGAAGTCTGTTGATATTCTCACCAGGGGGCTCGCCTATTGAAAATAAAGATTGTGAAGACATAGCTGCCTTAACAACCCTAATTAGTGTTTCAACATTAATTAGCTACAGCAATGTTGTTGCTAAGCAAGTGGTTTTTCCAACAGCACAAATACAAATCTATGCATGTGTAATGTGCATATGTATCCTGTAACCGATTAGTATTATTTTACAAAATATCCACTCCCTCTCCCCCACACCTCCATCCTCCCTGACTCTGCTTGGGTTTTCTAGGCACACTGTGTATCCTACAGAGCTGGGAGGGAAGAGCTGGGTGTACATTATTAGGCGAGGAGAGCCAAGTGGCTTGCTTAAATTAGTGGGAAAATTAAGAAAATAACCCAAGAGCCCTGCTTCCAACTCTCCTACCCCAGCTTCAAAAATTATCTTCTGCTTTTATATTCAAAGTGCATTTTGAATGCTATTCTTAGATACTTGGGTTTTAATCAAGTTTTCATAGCACATGAAGGAGAGATAAAAACACAAGCAATCCTTTCTTATTGAATTAATTTGATTTTTGTCTTTTGCGCTCCCAGCTATCAAAACTGTCAAATAAACTGGTTTTGATTCATAAATAATAGTTCCATTATATCTACTGTGCCACTCGTCAGAGTACCTGAAATTTTAATTCACTTGTTCAGCTAAATTTCACCCTCAGTTCATGGCCATAAAATTCTTTATTGACAAACTTTCAAACCAACTTTGACTCTGAGGTATCTAGTCAACATTTTTCTTCTGTGTGGATATTAGTTTATTGAATAAGTGGCATCTGTTTTCCTCCACATCACTAGCAGAGTAGGTATTTCCTTTTGACAGCTTTGCAGGATTTATGGGTTTGCATGCTCTGAAGAAAAATAGCACTAAGCAAAAAATTCCAATTCATTACCTCTTAGTACTTAATTAAGTTCATACCCACGGCACACTGGAGGTGAACCCTGAAATGACTATGACAGCAGCACAGCAGCCAACTATATTATCTTTGGAAGACAGAGAAGATTCTAATTATCCTGACCTCATTTTTCCATCTATGATATTCATAAACATTCCTTCTATTTCTCTCCCTTTCAGGCTTGGGCAGAACTGTTTGGAAAGCAAGTGCAGATTCCTCTCCGCAGCCACCAACCTTTCTGTGCAGCCCTTATATGCAAGAAAGTCAAGCAGTGGTCTCACATTTCACTCTGACCTTCCAGAATGCAGACACCACTTATCACAAGGCTTCCCCTGTGGAGGTGCTCAGAAGTTGGCGGGCAGGCAAGCAGTGGGTCTCACTAAGCAAACACACTGTCAGCAGTGAGAGTCAGGGTTACCTGTCGGGGTTCTGTGTGCACACGTGCATCTGTAAGAGGATCCGCTGGGTGAAAGTCTTAAAGCACTGCCCACATTTCCAAAGATGCCAGTCACTGAACTCCGAGTGGAGCTGGCTTGTGGAAGTTGGGCTCGCAAGGACTCGCTGGTTTTTCACGTTGATTTGATTAAATCCTGATTCAATGGGCCCAGACTTATCCAGAAGAGAGAAGTTCCTGCTGCACGGCGTCTGGGGGAAAACAACGGAGCGCTGCTGGGTGGTAGGGGCGAGTTTGCTGCTTTTGTTGAAGGGCTGCAGGGCGTCTTGTCTGCACATGGCTTCCATTACCGTTGAAGGGACATTTACTAGGAGAATAGCAATAGTTTAGAAGATCAGTTTTACTAGCCTTTAAAATAACCACAATAACACATACTTTAAAAAAATCAAATAAATCAACATTTTAAGAATTTGTGTTTCTGGACTCAGAATTAACATAACCATCTGATTTGAGGGGAAAAAACTATTATCACAAATTAATAACTCATCTGATGCCTATTTATTAAGCAACTACTATATGCTCAGGATTGTTTTACATGGTCTTTGCCCTCATGGAGTTCACTTACGACTTGAGACAAACAGGAGTCCATGGTGAGCACCACACTGCACCTATGCCTGGAGGGAGTTTAGATGGGAGGCACAGCAAGGAAGAGGGAGTGAGCAGGGGATGTTGCCCAGAGAGGGTAGCCCTGAGCAGTGCAGAGAAAATAGATTCAGCTTGACTGGTGGAGAATTTCAGGCTTTCCTCCAGACCTTGGCAGCACAGGATAGGTATCCAGGAAAAGCTATTTGAAGAGATGAACAAGATGAAAGACACCTGGAGGCAGGAGCAGTCTACCACGCAGGTGGGATAGTAAGGGAGATGGGCTGACTGAGCAAGGCACGGGATCTGGTCACTCTAGGAATAATGATTGGGGGTCAGAAGGAGACCTCAGAGGGCCTTAAAAGTCCAAATAAATAAATAAGAGACTTCAGACCTAGGAAATAGATACAGACCATTTCTGAGCAGAGGGATAGCAAGAAAAATAGAACCAGTGTTCAGGAAGGGCTTGAGAGAGACCTGATTTACAGATGGGATGCAAGTGGATAAGGAAAGAGTAGGCGGCAACCAAGTGTGGTGCTTGTGACTCAGGCTTTGGAATCTGAAAGACCTAGGTTCAAATCCTGCCTCTGCCTCTTATTAGCTTAGTGGTCTTAGGCAAACTATTCAATAGCTCTGGGCCGCAGTTATTCCATCTGCAAAATGAGGACAGTGGTACTAACGCTTCTAAAAAATAATAGCAGCATGATGTGGTAGCTGAGATGGCTGAGGTTTTAACTCCACTATTGACTAGCCTTGGGCAAGTATGGAACATCTAAATCCATGATTTGGTCCCTGATATAATATAAAACAGTCACTCTCAGGACTGAATGGCATAATGCAGAAGCAGCATTTAGTAAAGAGCTTGACCTATGGTTGACACTCAACAGATGATCGGCCCTATGAGTCTTAGCATACTCGTCTTTAAAGTCGCCTTTTACGAGGTTTAAATACATCAATGAAAGTACTTATTACAGGGCCTACCATGAATGGCAACTACCATTTTTATTATAGAAGAAATGATGGATGTGAGGGAGATGGCCCTAAACTGGGGTGGTGGCAGTGGAAGTGGGGAGAGAACTAGAAGAAATACTTCTGAGTAGATAAATCTAATAATATATCTAGAATTTGTTGTTCTTTCTATTAAGATGTTAGTGAGTTAATAATATTTATAAACTATATGCTGGTCATTCCATAGGTCCAGAAGTGATTAGAACCTAATAGGCTTAAAAATTCTTCTTTTTTTAAGTAACTACTATATCTATGGGTCATTTCAAGGCTCAGAGAAATTAAAGTCACCAGGTGGTCAAGAGAATGAAATTAGAGACCAAAAATTTTGAAAAGGATGATTGGCAAAAAGATTGTGATAGCAAGTAACAAAATAATGCAGTCTATGGCCACTGGTCACCAGTTCAAGGCCACGTGGCAGGAAACACATGACCTGGGAGCACACCTCATGCACTGCCACAGACCATCGCTGAGAATGCTACCTGGCACGAAGACGCAGGCATCCTCAAGGGTAGGGGACTGTGACTGCCACGAAGCTCTGTGCTCAAGTGGACAGGGAGATGCCATGTGTGAGCACAGAAAGGGGTAGGTGTGCTGCCTAAGCATTCTTCAACTCAGAATGTTCTGTAGAATCACATGTGTCAAGCAAATCCAACCAGAGGACTAGCTCTGTCTGCATGGTTCTGTCGGCATAGCCCATACTGTCTTAAGAAAGAAAAGTAAAGCAAGAGACTCGCAGACCTGGAAAGAGTCTAGAGTTTGTCTAGTTGGCAGTTCTTAACCTTGGCTACTGCACATTAGACTCACACAGGAGAATCTTTAAAAACTACATTATAATCTCTCCACAGGGCCTGGTCCATCTACATTTTTTAAAGTTCCCCAACTGCTTCTAAAGTGAAATCAGGGCTGAGAATCACTGATCTAATCCTACCTTCTCCTGTTACAAATGACAAAAGCCAAGTCCCAAGAAGGTCCAGTAACTTGCCCTGGGTCACACATTCACTTAACGACACATCTAGGTGGCAAGTTTTAGCTTTCAGACTTATAAGTCCGAATTTTTTTTTCTGACCATACACTCATAGCATCTCTGCTCAACAGCTGTGTTTCAAAATTTAAAGGATGTTTTTACAGCTAGTACATTGTTTTGTGTGTATTATATATATAAATACACGTGTTATATATACTTATGTTATACATATACATACATGTTATAGATACTTATGTTATACATATACTTATACACACCTACCTATGTATGTTTGTACGTATGTCTTTATTCTATATACAAATATTTATGTATATTTGAATTCTGGGGCAAAAGCATATAATCAATATAGAATTTGTGGACCGTTTTTACACTTAAAAAATATTTTATGGCACACAGAATGTTACTTTTTAAGTAGGCACTGAAAGACAAGAAGGAATGTTTTGCCATGTTCTAGCATTTTTAAAAATAAAATATAAAAACAGCACCATTGTCAGAGATTGGGGTAGAACCATCTTGTTCGGCCTTTTCATTACTAATCCAGAAGAGGCAAAGCATAGGGAAGCCCACAGGGTTTTAGGCAACACTACGCCTTTACAGGCCAGGCAATTTCAGACTAACAGGAAGTAATGCATGGTGAGAAAACCATAGAATGAAGATGTCATCAACATGCAAGAGAGCGGGAAACACTGGCCAGCCGCTTCACTGTAGGAAAAGGAATAAAATGCCTTTGGGGGAAATAACACAAATAACACTCTAAGTGTAGATGATAGATTCTGAGCTCTGACTTACACTCCTAGAAAGTAACCTAATTGAGCTGGGCATGGTGGCTCATGCGTAATCCCAGCACTTTGGGAGGCCGAGGTGGGCAGATCACCTGAGGTCGGGAGTTCAAGACTAGCCTGACCAACATGGAGAAACCCTGTCTCTACTAAATACAAAATTAGTCAGGTATGGTGGCGCGTGCCTGTAATCCCAGCTACTTGGGAGGCTGAGGTGGGAGAATCACTTGAACCTGGGAGGCAGAGGTTGCGGTGAGCCAAGACCACGCCACTGCACTCCAGCCTGGGCAACAAGAGTGAAACTCCATCTCAAAAAAAAAAAAAAAGTAACCTAATTGATTAATTCTAAAAAATTGTTAAGGTCACATAACCTTTATATTAAAACAAAAGAATGTGTGGGTGACAGGGGAGTAGGGATGAAGAGAGATTGATTAATGGGTAGAAATTTAGAGTTTGGTAGAAGAAATAAGATATAGTGTTTGATAGATCAGTAGGGTGACGATAGTTTACAATGCTCTATTATATATAATCATGCCACTGTACTCCAGCCTGGGTGACAGAGCAAGACCCTGTCTCCTAAAAAAAATTTAAAGCAGCACTTTTTAGAAGACAAGATTATTCTTCTTAAATATCAGCCTCACTGACTATGGCCATTAAAGGTATAAACTAAACACAGGAAATTTTCAGAAAAAGGACAGGAAACTTCATCCCAACACAAGAAAGAAAACATAGACAACTGCAAAAGGTGCAGAGATGGCTTATTAAAATGACCAAAAAGATGAAGTGGTTTCTGCATGAAGCAATACTGAGCTAGTCAATCTCTTCAGTCTGGAAACGCAAAGATTAAGGGGAAGAGGGCAAACTCCCAAAGCCTTAAAAGATACGGTCAAGCAAGAACATGAACTCATGAAATCTGGACAGTTAAAATATTGAAAGAGGCAAACTCAGGACCTATAAAACAAAGTTCAGTTTACCCCTTCCTCGTTCATTCATTCAGTCCACAAATAGTTGCTGAGCATCTATTACATGCCTAACCCTGTGCTCGGCACCATGGATATAGGGGGATCAGGAAAGCCATAGTCACTGCCCTCTGGCACATAAACTCTACTGGGAAAGACAGATATTAAGCTGATGTCTTTACAGATAAATATTCACTCAGTTTCACCAAATGTAACATTCCATTAATTTCACCATTATAATTGTAAGTCACCATTAATTGCAAAACACCTGCCGGTTTCAGAAAGATTAAAATGTTAAAAAAAAATACATAAATTTTGGAATTGTCAAAGTACAGTTACGACAAGTGTGGTAAGTGCTGTTAGAGAAAAGAAAGGATGTCAGGAAATGATAAATCAGGGGTAGCTAAACATGGGGTATGACAGAATCTGAGTCCTGAAGGGTATGCGGGCATCATACAAGTGCAAAGGGAGGAAAAGGCAATGCAAAAGATGGAATATCGGCAGCTTTGCCATAGAGTCCTGTGCCATGCTGAGGTAGGAAGGAGCTCAGGGCACTAAAAGAATGGAAAAAAAGGCAATGTGGACAGAGAGAGAAGAGGAGATGGGCTGCAGCAGTCGAGGCTGGAGAGGAAGGCAGCATTATTGTCAATGCCTGTGGGAGCTGGACAGGCCACAGAAATATCTGACAGGGTGATGGTAGACAGGTTAACACAACAGAGGATGGTGGGGGCGGTAACATTCTGAACAGGGTATGGCCAGTCTAGAGATGTTTGGAATCTAATATTGTAAAATACTATATGGGCCACAGAAAATGTTTCTGGAGACTCTATGTGACCCATAGGCTATCATATTAAGGAACTGGGGATTTAGCAAAGAGTAACGGCAAGCCAAAACATGATTTTAAGTTCGGGTGTGAGATGATCAGATTTATGCTTTAAAGGCATCATCGCTCTGTATTGGTAAATAAACAAAGTACAGAACAATGTATACAGTGTGCTACATATACATGTGGGAGAATGACAGCCAGAGAATAAAAGGGGGAATATTAGACGCTTGAATGGGCAAAAATTATCTCTGAAAGAATACCTGAGAACCTGCCAACATTACTGATGTCATCTTGGAAGGAGACTTACATGTCCACAGTACTTTCTGCATTTTGCTCTATGGGACAGAGCTACCTATTAACAAAACAAGTGAATAAACTGAAACAGTAAAATAAGCAAATGGTTGAAACTTCACTCTGGCCACCATGAACTAAAGAAAGAAAGTGTGAAGTTGTGCAGAAGATTACTGCAGGGGTCCAAGCCAGAGTGGATGGTGACACTAGTCAGGTGGCAGCAGAAATGAAGTGAAGAAATGCATTAAGAATATGCAATCAACAGGACTTGGTGGCTGATTGGATAGAAGGGTGAGCAAGAGTGAGGTGTCAAGGTTTCTCGACAGAGCAATTGGATGATTGGGTGTGAGAGCTGCTGAAAGATGGGAGAGGCAGTTAGTGGGAGTGAATAGAGTAGTTTTAGTTTTACGCAGGTTTAGTTGGAGATGCATGAGAAACATGGAAGTGAAGATGTTGCCAAGACAGCTGGAGAGGAGTCTGGGGCTCAGTAAAGAGGTCTGGATTGAAAATGGAAACCTGGGAGTACCTGTCTTAAATTAGGTCACCCAGGAAACACACTCTGAAATGGAGATTTGGGGTTTGGGGATTGCTCTCAGGATCAACACCTGTTGGGAAGTGAGGCAAGCAGCACTGGGCTGAGGGAGGAGTTTAACAGCTCTGGAGTTGGATGGAATGAATGTCCTTTAGGGTTGTCCTGGTTTGAGGTAAGGGAACCAGTCCTTTATACATCCCACATTGACCAGTCATTGGATATGGGCTACTGTGGGAGGCAGTATGACCAAGGGTGAGGTGGTTCAAGTGGACTAAAGGTAATTCCTGGAAACAACTCATCCAAGATGTCAGTCCACTACACTCCCACAAACAGTGGGAATGAGCGCCTCCATCCAGTAGCAAAGCTGGGCTTGAGGCAGCACACCACAATATCCTACAGCATGCAAAAAGCCAAATCTCTCATAACAGTGACTTTCCCTGAGACCTTTGTCATCTGTCTCTGTCAACACCTTTTTTAGTGGGTGCTGCCTTCTTGTTGGAGCCTTGTAAAAGAGTCAGAAGCATCCCTGGTGAGTGACTTCTTTGTTCTTCTAGGAACCTACAGGTTTCAACAGCTCTAGACCAATTTTTATATTAGTTTGTTGGCTCAGGGTTTCCGTAGCTGGCAAGTAGTGCAAAATCAAGCCTCATAACCTCCTACGGCTAGGGCTAGTTTTTAGAGTATGACTTTGCTTTTACCAATGCCCCAAGATGGACAGTTCCTTAGCTTACTGGCTTGAGGGCAGCATTTTTCTATTCCCCATTCAGGGACAGGATAGTATCTTTTGGCTCCTGATTCTAAGCCAACCCCAGCTTTGCACTGTACACAAGAGGCCTGGAACCTGGACTCCTCCCAGCTGAATGACATAGAGAGCCTGACAGCCGCAAGCTCACGCTCTCTGTTGTGGCCACCTCATGCAGCATCTGCACGGTGTTTGATATTGCGGTTATGTGCTTATGTGTTCTCTTCTAGACTGAGCTCCTCTAGGACAGGGCCTGGGTTTTTGCACCCATCACAATGTTTCCCCTGGGGTCCTGCACAGATGGTCTTGTGGACTGAACTATACGTAATCTTCTAAAGGTCACCGCTAAGGGCTTGAGCAGGGCCTTCCTGACCCTGACCTAGTTTCTCGCTGTTGGTGGAACAGTGGGGGTAAGGGGCACCATGCAGAGGTCCCCCTTTTTATTTTCTGCTCTTTAAAATCAAAAGCAAAAGGCAGGGGTCCTCGAGGAGGCAGGGTTTACTCTGGTGCAGCAGCTCCCCTGTTGCCATCAAGGTTCACATTCTGCCACCTCAGCTTCATATGCCGAGACCGAAAAAGCAGCAGGAAGACTTGTTTAACATTTATTCCCAGGATTTTTTTTAATTTCCTCTGAAATGAATATGAATACACTAAGGTCTTTACACTCTGCAGGAGCTAATCCCCCACTGGAAGCTTTGGGGAACCTCATTCCTTCTTGCGGATGCGATCTGTCGACACAGGCGTTCCTTCAGGCTCTTTTGAAAGGCCCACAGTGGATGGAAAGGCGCTCTCTTTGGAGCTCTATTACATTTATAATACGACTTTTTTAAAAAGAAAATAACATAGGAATTGCTTCCAGAACCCAAATGCCTGTTGAACTGCTGTCTTCTCTGAGTCAAGGCGGCTTTCAATGAGCCGTCCAGGCAGTGAGTGTACCCACAGCCACCCTGCTTTGGGGCCGCCAGTGGAGGGGGCACGTCCTGAACCCAAACCCACCGCACACACTCGATAGGAAATGTGTACTTTCAATGTTGAAAGAACCATGGGAAGAAAGTTATATTTTTATAACTGAAGGTGCTTAATATTACTCAGTAAGTAAAATCATATTTTCCTTGAACGCCTTGGTCCAAGTATCAGTTTCATTAACAACAACAAAAAATCTGCCTGAAATATTTAATCCCTTCTAATAATGGTAATAGAAATTCTCAGTATTTATTCAGTGCACATTCTTCATTGTTCACTGTGCGCACAGCACTATAAAGAGGCTCTGTGGAGGTATTTTATCAAAAAAGTATTTGATCTCAAGAAGCTTCTTTTTAGGTACCTGATTTATTTTGTGGCTAGCTCAGTGGGATAAAAATTGTCTTAGAATTGCTAATCCAGTAGAGATGATTTAAATTACTCAGGGCTGTGGAAGGCTATCTGTTAAATGATCTGTCCATGCCCTTTCACACATTTGTGCTTTTAAATCACAGAGTATTTTCTTAGCACAGAAGAAAGAATCCTCATTTAGGTGTTACCAGGTCTCCCAGTGAATCACATGGAATGAGAATCCATCTTAGAGGCAGTCAAAGTCATATATCTCCCCCACACTATCTGATGAAGCCTTCTGCTGGTTTCTTGGGTGGCCAATCACATGACAGATATATGACTCTGAGACAGAAACTGAAATAAAATTCCTATAATACCCTTGGGGGAAAGCGGATTGTCACTGTTGAGCACTTTAGTCAATGGCTTAATTCCTTTTAAACTTCCCTCAACCGTTACTTAGAGCTCTGAACAGAACCCAAAACAACTACTTAGTTTTCCTACTGAGAAATACTTCAAGCTGTTGTAGCTTTGCAAATTCTCTTCCAAGGACTTCAGGTGCTAAATGATATATCATATATCCCGGTAGAGTTTATGCAATACTCTAATCATCAATCTCAAGAATGCTTCACTCAGGTTAGACACTAGCAGAAAGAAGAATTGAAAAGCAAACTGGTATGTTTTTTCCAGAAAGTACATTTTTGGCATGGTGGCACCAAATCTGAAGGCCAGTGGTACGCTCTTAGACACCCATTGTCAGGTGGCTGTGAATGGCACACAGACCCAAAAATGCTCTACTCCAACCC
The DNA here is from genome assembly GCF_000951035.1 of Colobus angolensis palliatus. Lineage (NCBI taxonomy): Eukaryota > Metazoa > Chordata > Mammalia > Primates > Cercopithecidae > Colobus > Colobus angolensis. The sequence continues at coordinate 10,510,221 of NW_012119821.1, read as the reverse complement.
CACAATCCCTCCCGTCCATGTGACAGCATTGTCAGGTGGAAGCACCATGTAGATATGAGTCTCGCACTCCAGAGATCCAGGTCAAGGGTAAGAAATGCATTTCCTAAGTGGTCACTCCACAGTTTCCATTTCTGGCTCAGAGCTCAGTAAGTGGTCATGCCATCCTTCCAGCTCCTCAGGCCAAAAGCCTCAAAGTCATCCCTGACTCCTCTTTCTCACTCAGCATCTAATGTATAAGAAAATGCTGTTGAATTTACTTTTAAAACATATCCAGAATCCAACTACTTCTCACCACCTCCACCACTTCCATGCTAGTCCAAATCACCATCATCTCTCCCCCTGGATCCCTGCAAGAGCCTCTAGCTGGATTCCCTGCTCTTCCCCCTGTCCAGTCTCCACTCAGGGAGTATTCCTGAAAAAAATTCAGTCAAATCGTTCTTTTTCTCAAAACCCTACAACAGCCCCCTTTGCCCAGCTCACACAGAGTCAGAGCCAGGGTCCTGACAATGGCCTCCAGGGCCCTAGAAGGTCTTCCCTGCCCTAGCACCCACCCACATCTAAGTTAACCCCTCTTCACCTCACTCACTCTGCCTCACTCATGCTGACCTCTGTGATGCTCTTCCAACATGCCAGGAACATTCCCATCTTGGGACTTGTAATTGTCTGGCTGCCAGGAATGCTCTTCTACCTACTAACACATGGCTTGTTCCTTCACCATCTTAAGTCTTTGCCCAAAGTCCACCTTCCCAGTGGAGCTTACCCCGTTCACTCTCTGAAACTATAACTCCTAACTCCTGGCACCTCTTTATCTCTTTTCTGCTTTATTAGCACACAACACTTATCACCATCTGGCCAACTATTTATTTACTTATATATCTGTTGATAATCTGTCTCCCCCCATTAGAATGTAAGCTCCATGAGGGCAGGGATTCTTGTCCATTTTGTTCACTGCTATATTTACATCACCCAGCAAAGACACTGGCTCATGGTAGGTGTTCCTTACACATCTGAACAACGAATGAATAAATATTTGGCCTTGATATGTTTACTCTAGACATTCCTCAACACTCATACCACAACAACAGCTTCAGTCTGTAGCAGGTTGTATTAAAAGAAGAAACAGAGGATCGTGTGAGATTTCTAGAATCCTCTTGGATCAAACACTCTAGATGGTTACATCAAGGTTCCAACATACAGACAAGTTCATGTTAGCAGATGGGGAGGCTGGCTGACACTGAAGCCTTTCTGTGCATATATAAAGATCTAGTTTTGGGGGCATGGGGCATGGAGCCATTCTGTTTGAGGCAGAGCACAGTGGCTTCCACATCTACATTTGCCTCTCACTGCATACTCACGGCCAACACTGAGATTTTCTCCTGTGAAAACAGGAACTCCCTCAAACAGGAATATAACAGCAGAAAATAAACTTTCCAGTGGAAGTCTGAAATGTCAGAGGAATGTACTGAATGTCCAAAGATTCATTTTTTGATTTGATATTGGTTTTGGGGTTAGGGTAAAATAGAAAAGGAAAGTTGATAGTAATAGGCTTTTTGATGATTTTTACAAAGAAATTAAAGACAAAATGGGAAAGAAATATCCGACCATCAGCATTTTGATGAGTCATAATATGAGCGTTTTTAAATTGTAGTTTTTGGTGTGTGAGTGCATGTGTGAGAAAGAGGAGAAGAAAATGAAAAAAAAACCACTTTTTTCAAAATGAAGTTTCTTATCCATTATCAAAAGACATCTGTTATCTTTGTTTCTTTTTGTAGCATAACATCAAATTATCAGTTCACAAATTAGTCAATTTGGTGACAAGAAAACACAGTATCACTGAAATCAGTGTTTCTCACTGAAGCACATCAGTGCTAATTCTGTTCCAAATACTGGAAATCACTTTAAAATACTTTTCAGATAACTGATAGAGCAGAAATATAAAGTTTACAGGAAAGTTGCTGCAAATTTACACTTGCCTAGATGTTAATTCTTTTAAAGATAATGGTTGGTACAGTAATAAAGATAGGAGAAAATTACATGTTTCCAGACATGGTTTTAGACCAAAAATTTAGAAAGACATAAATTCCTTAGTCACATATCTACCATTTTAAATATTATTTGTCATGCAAATGACTATGTAGGAGGAAGCAGGAGGAAGCACACCCAATCAACTAAAGGGGTGCTACCCCTGATTAAATGTCATTGCTTTCTTATTATTTCATTTTTGCATACAGTGTGGCTCCCACAAGACTATACATCCCTTCAGAGCAGAAGGTGAACCTTACACTGCTCTTGTAATCCCTAAGGTGGCAAGCATAGAACCAGACACATAGTAGGTACTCAGTGAATACCAGCTGACTTAACTTGCTTCAACTATTATTTAAAATTCTGGCAAAGGCTTTGAAGTTGTTAATAGGTGAAGGACTGGTCCATACAGGTTAAGATGCCCTACGATAAAGCAGACGACATGCAGGGAAAAGAAAACGATGGAACAGACTTGTATATGTTTGTGTTACTTATTTTAGTGAACCACGTTCCATGAGTTTCAAAAAAAGCTCTTAAAAAGTTAGCTTTGAAATAGGTAAATTGAAATGTGAATTCAGAGCTAAAATAAATTCTTACAGTTTTCATCCTGGGCAATGCATTGTAAGGGGATCCCAAAGAAAGACGTATAGCTGTCATTGTACCACACCAGAAGCTCGGTGCCCCTAGGGATATCTATACAGGCTCGGTAGAATATATTCGACCTATTCAAAACAAAAGAAAACCCGGCTTAGTAATACATAGGACTCATGTGCCCCCATCCATATTTTTATTGCCCCAAAAAAGTTCTGCTCAGCTCCATCTAAACAGTTTCTGTTTGTAATAAATCTACACCCAACTGATTGTCCCCAGCAACCAATTAGAGTCTGTAACTCAGTATGATAAACAGCACTCAGTTTATTCCCACAACGACCCTCCCTAGAATGAATTGGCTGAAGAGACAGATATTTAGCCCAGGAGACATCAGAAAGGAAGAGTTCATTAAAAAAAAATTTCATCTCACACTAATGAGAAAATTTCCTCTCAGGAAAATTGCAAAGACACTGGTGCCCCAACCTCATATATAAAAACTATTGACTTCTTATTTGAAGGAAAAGCATTAAATGTATTATTGCAACTCGGCATTGGGGGTTCCCAAATTTGTAATAAAATTAAGCAGCTTTGTGATATAAGGACTCAGGGAAATAAAAATTCTCTCCATTGCTCTTTTTCTAAAGTTTGATACAGGAGAAGAGAAAAACGCTCCTATGTGAAATGGATGGAAATTCAATAAATACAAGAGGAGCACTTTACTCTGGCTGAAAGATTACACTCTGAAATGATACAGTGAAGGTATGAGAAATAAACATTTTTTATAATAGCTTTGGTACTTTAAAAAAATCTACAGATTAAAAAAATGAGGAGACTGAGACTGGTTTTCTCAATGAAGAATTGCTACAAATATGAACCTCAAGTTCAAGATAAAAGTGTGTAGAGTTGGTGGGCCCTAAATTTCTCCTTTCTGTAAGGAATTGGCTGTAGCAGGGCAATTTGTTCCTTGTATAACACTGCAGACATAAGGCGAATGCTTCTCCACATTTTTCATGGCAGTGAGATATGCACTTGTCAACATATTTTGTCACCACAAAGTGGCTCTTGGCAATAGGATCATAAAGATCAATAAAAAAGTGCAGATTCTCAGTATTTTACTTGCAGCTGCAAAAATTTCATTTATCTTGTTATTTTCCTTACTTGCTGCCATTCTGTCTCACGAGGGCACTGCTAGCTAAGCAGAATGTTTTTCCCAACATTCTATGAATATCTGACAAAAACTCCAGCCAGTTGCCTAGCTCTTGCTACCCTTCCTCCCTCTGCATCTCCAAGAGCTGTGCATTTTATTAATTCTTTCCACTGCTACATAAAAAAATCAAAATTGGAGCTGAGCTATAAATCACTGGCATCTCCTAACTTGAGAAAAATTGAGTCTACTTTGTACTTCACCCTTGCAACATTTCATCTCTCGGTTTGGCTTCCCTTAATATAAACACTGCGCCCGGCAAATGAATGTGCTAAAACCAAATGACACACTTTGCTGCTGAAAGAACAGAACTGTTTTCAAGCAATGGGTGGTCTTCTGAGGCACCGAGTAGGCCGAAAGGGGGAAAAAATGTGTAAGTGTACACCATTCCTTACAAGCGGGCAGAGCTTCCAAAACTCGCAGAAATCTCTGCATGTTGAAGCACATCAAAGGGATTTTTCCCTTTTCAGATAATATTTCCTTTGCTGACATGTATTTAGTATTGTGGTTGGATGACTCATAAAGATAGCTTCATGGCGTCCCAACGCAGTTGAAGTGGAACACATGCCAACAAACATTATTGTCAGCCTCAAAATAAAAACAAAACGTTCAGCTAAGGGTCAATCAATCAAGGGCGCTTTGAAGAAAATTCCATTTAGATATTACAAATCATAACAGAATGAATTTAAACCAGCTGACTTTTTGTGAAGCGGACATTCATGTACAATAAAAATTAGGCTGGCTCTTCAGGGTCCAACTTTTCTATTTTCTTACTCTTGGACGTGGTCACTGGTGATGAATGCCAGTTTTTAAAATTGTGTTTTTGTAGTTCATTTTGTAAAGATCTGAAGTAATCAAAAACAGATCAGCAGAGAGAGCTCATAGTGTAAGCACCATTATGAAAGGGGGAGTTGTAAAAAACCCACTTATTATTGACAGATAGGCAATGACTTGCCTATGCCCACCTTCCTCTTAGGGGGTGTTCTTGTTTTCCCAAATTCAGAATTTGCCTCAGTAGCTCCTTGGGTACCCATTACAGAACCAAACACTCTCTTACTAAATGGACAAGCACAATCTTCTACTAATTTTCTAGCTCAGAGTTTTATAGAAAACCTCACAACAGAAATGCAGCCGTAATAAAGGTGAATAAAGTCCATATACAGCAGTGTAATGAAATACTGTCTTGTGCTACTTCATTTAAACCGTTATTTAATGAAATAAAACTGCACTGAAAACCAAGGCGGTGAGTCACATACTGCCCAATTTTTTTTTAATGGAAGACCTCAGAGAGTAAGTCAAATTTGTGCAGCCTTTAACCAACAAGGGGAAGACAGTTAAAAAGAAAAACTTAAGCTTCATTTAAAAAAAAAGAAAAAAAAAAGGAAAGGAAAATAAATAGCCACAGGCAGGACTCCAAGTTGCTGAGCACAGAGCCCCCTGCTTTGATGTGTCTGTGGTGCCGAATAAAGCTAAACAGTTGCTTCTGATTCTAAAGGGAACACGGCTGTTTATAACTGAGGTCATATATTTATATGGCACACGTTTTCGAGGGATTTTTGAGAAAAGAAGGCTTAGTGGTGGGGCTTTTTTCCTATTTGATTCATTTTTGCCCTCTCGTCTCCACTCCAGCCTTCCCTAGCACTAAATGGAAATGCTTCACCAGCAGGTGCACTGGGAAGAACCGACTGAGCGACTGGGAAGAACTGACTGAGCGTTGGGAGATTCCACCCTGCTTCTCAGCTCCCCAGAGGCCTCCCTATGTGGATCCCCTACGGGAAATGGGGATGGCTCCACCCTGCCTTTGTTATCCTCTGAGTTTTGCCCATACCTTTCAGGAAACCAGGGGCTTCTCTGTGCCTGGGAACTGCCTCATGAACTGAAAGGAATCCTGAATCATCAAAGGGCCAAACCCACTGCCACCTTTAGAGGGAGCAGGAGAGTTACCCTGGCTCTGTCACTGCCACTAAGTCTAACGGTTTTGGAAAGGGATCGGTGGGAAGGTAGAGAGTTCTTGGTTTCCCATGCTGTTGTGCAAACAAAGCTATTCCTCAAAGGAGACAGCATGAAGGAGACCGAAAGCAAGAGACCTGAGGCTGAATCTGTGATCATCTACTTATCTGTGTGAATACATCTGCTTGGGAAAAGCACCCCAAGTCAGTGGGTTTGCTGGGCTCATTCAGACCATTCTGGAAGTTCTAATGATGTGGGAGTAACTTCACCATGTGCACGGAGTGAAGGAGGCCATCTGCTAGCACTTTTAATCTTAAGTGTTCATGAATGCTCTTACTGTCACAGGAACTGAGGAGGTTTCAGAAATCAAGCAAAAAGAAAAGAAAAAAAAATGTCTGCCAGTCCTTGCAGAGTTCTGCAGGATTTTTTTTTTTTTTTTTTTACCCACCAGTGGCAAGCCTGAATTTGTATATGCAAGCCAAATGGCTTCAGCTCTGTAGGTGGTAAATCAAGATATACTTTACCTGTACTGAACTACTGTTAGATTCTGTTCTCCGCAGTGCCTTGCACATCGGATATACCTCATCCAGCTCGACTTACTAGGTTCCCCACCATCAATAAAGTGCTGTAGTGTCCCATCCTGGTCATATATCTGGAGAAGAGGTCAGAAGGTCAAGTAGTTAGAATGAATCATCAGCAATCATTTTCCCTGCTTCCCTTGGTGTCTTTATGTGTCAGGTGCAGAAATCTATTGCCCTTAGGTTTGCTAGTGCTTACTGATGCTTGTGGACACTCAACCGGAATAACAGGAAAATATGTTTTAGTGATGCAAGTCGATCATGTTTTTCTTATCAAGCCAATCTTCTCTGTATTAAACATATTTGTGGTATCTCACGGATGTGACCATATTTCCCAAAGAATATTTGACTGATTTTGACAGGCTAGTCTTCAGTAATGAGCTGCTGGATAAACAAAGCAAGTTGAAAGGAGAGACCACATTGACATTGTCGGAACATCCACATTCGAGCCCCCCAGGCTCAAACACACAACTGCCCAGAGGCATTCGGGAGGCAGTAACTGTCCATTCAACAGGCTGGGCGACACCTAGCAGAAGAGAGTTGGAGAGTTATGGAGCCGGAAAGAACTGGCAAAACAGACTCTGATTTGGATGAAACAAATGAACTCTCACCTCAAAGAAGATGTTTTTCAAGACAAAGTTTTCAGGACCTGAAACTATTAGGAGAGGAGTCATTTAAAAAATAGAGAGAGATCCTCAAAAAGGGAAAGAAAAAATAGCTGTTTCCTATGGATCCTACATTTCTTAACTGAGTTGTCTAATTGTTACTGCCTCACATCAATTCAAGCAGATTTCCTTTCAAGAGAGCATTTGAGAAAATGAAATCCGCTTCAAACCACTCAATAAGCATGGGACAAAAAGTCTCGTGAAAGCAACTAGGGAGCCAAGCAAACACAGAGTCAGTGCTGACAGCAGAGGCAACAGCTTGCCTTTCCAGAAACGACTTCAGATCCAGGGCACTTAGGGGGACGTGGTATCTAGAGGAGTGGGAGATGAGGAGGTCATGTATCCACAGCAATTCTAGAAAGTCACTCCCAGTCCTGGGGCCATTCAGGAAGCAGGGACAGTTAAAAGAGTTTCCTAAGGGTATGGTTCGCAGAAGGACCATCATACAGTGCACCATTTCAGATAAAATCAGCAGTGGGATCCTTCTTCTGGTAGCTACTTCCCCAGAGCATCCTGACAAATCGTATCTCTTACTCTTGCTAGTCAGCCCTTCCATTTTTCCTTTTCAAATAAGCATGGAGAATAAGTGTTAGAGAGAGTCTCACTGGTTACATTTAGGCTCCAAAATTAGTATGGTCATTCATAGTTTAGCTCAGCATTTCTATTCTGGGGGAGGGGGGTGCAAACGGGCTTAGTGATGACAGTTTCTTTTTACTATCACCAGTCATTTAAAAACAGCTAAGTTTTTAAAATTTGTTTTATTTCATTTTATTTTATTTTAATTTATTTTTGCTTTTCTTGAACTCATTCCTCTCCAACCCCAACCTTTCCACTAACCCCACAATGAAAGACAAACATTAATCTGTTAAAAACAATTGAGCAGTTATGACTGGGTAAACGCACCAGAGTGATCACAGCTGATAATCAATTTAGTTTGAGAAGAGTGAAGAGATTCTTGGATATTTACTTAAGACTAATGACTTCTTTAAATTTCTAGGTTTTGGATAATGGCAAAGAATGGAAACATTTCATGGGGTGGCTACATCTGCTACGTGAGCAATCAAATGATAGGCAACATATTTAGGATTGATTATACTGTAGTTGTTTCTGTTTTTGTTGTTGTGGGGTTTTTTTGTTTGTTTTGTTTTAAGAAACTGATTAAGATTCAAAATTGCAACTCTGAAACTTGTTGACAGTCTCAGAGTTGAAATTTTGAATCTTAACCAGTTTCTTCAAAATTGCAACATTGACCAAAGCCATTTGGTTTCCTTAATGCCACTGTTAATCTTTAATGGAGTAAGAAATGTTGATGACCCAGCCCCCTCCCTTCCCTTCCCCCAAAAATAAACCTTCCACAGGGACTGCTGGTAAAAATTATTATGAAGCATTTTGAGAACTGCACACAACAATCCTCCTTTGTGCATCAAGCTACTATCTTCAACAACAAGTAAAATCCCCTAACATTTCTAACTAGTGGGGACTGTCTTAACTGTTGGCTCATTTGATCTCCAGCCACTAACCAGTCCACCCTTAAAATTGGTATGAAAAGCATTTCCTCCTACACTCTTGTTTCAGCAAAAATCTTAAGTATATTGTGACTATAATAAAACCTACAATTTTTGCCTGCCTGATATAAACTGCTACTTGCCTTGAGGAAAAGTAAAAGGCTATTTGTCAGGCTCTTCCTGAGTATCACACAATGTAGCACATGGCATGAGGTTTGGCTTTCCTGGCTTTAGCTAATACTAATATTATAATATTTCACATGAAACTGTGATGCAAATCCCATGCACCTACTTAACCCCCATAACTACATACCCAGAGTTGAACAAACTCATTCAACCTTGATACTGCTTTCTTTCTCAGCCCCCAGAGCCTAGCCATCATCAAATTCAGTTGAATTTTCCTTCTATATACTTTTCAAGTGCATTTATGTCATTCTCTCCACTGTTAACCATTTTAGTCCAAATGAGATTTTTTTTCCTCACCTAAAGTATAGCAAGAGCCTCTTAACTGATTTCAAAAAACACGAGAGAGAAAAATAAATGAAAAGAAAACCTAGCCTCCCTTTTTTTTGTTGTCCAGTTTTTGCATGCATTATTAAAACAGAGAAGCTATGTTACCTAATGTTAAAAACTATCTGTTATTCTCTTGGGAACATATTTATAATACATATCACTGTATTATCAGCCTCTGATTTCTTTTGTGATTATTGTTGCTGCTATTTTCAAACCATTGCTTTTGGTCTGTTCTTTCTCTTTTATCAATAGGAGTGGAAATATAAGAAAAAGGGAGACCTCTTTCTTACCTTTTTAAGGGGATTTTAACAGTATTGAATCTAATTCTATTGATTGGGACATCACACATATGGTTGAGATAATGATCACACAATTTCTTACTCATTACAAATCATGCATGGCATTAACTGAAAGCTGCCACAAGAAAGGAGTTGTATTGTGATCCTGCATATTAGGAAGTGCCACTCTCTCCCATGCTTTTATTTTCCTTGCACAAAATCTAGCTTTAAATGAGAGCCACAGGAGTAAAATATGCACCAGGGTTGCGTGTTACAACAACTGGCTGTGAGTGGCTTGTCCACTGCTTTGTCATTTACTAAGCTGCCAGCCTATGACAACAACAATAATCACAGAAATGGTGGAAGCCAGTGACTGATCTAAGCTCGTTTTAACATAAGCATAATACCATCTTCCAAATGACAGGAATTGTGTGTATTGGTGGCTCTGAGCAAAGTGTTCCTCCAAAGCAGAATTTGCAAACTAGTGGCTCTCGGGCTAAAATCAAACAACTGACCAACCGTGTTTTTCCTGCACAATGTTTAAAAGATTTTTAAATTTTATCTAATTGAGATTTCTAACTTCTGCAAAATCAAAAGATGGGTCCTCAATTTCTGGCAAATGATCACTGGTGGCAGTGATCCACTGAAGATAAGAAAAGGTGGCTCCCTTTAGACTGGGCTTGAGCTTTTCCAGTTCTGCAGTCCCTACCACTCCTTACTGTCTTACATGCTACTTACTTCACTAATTTACTTACCTGCTTGGCCTCATTAGACACTTACATTTGTAAGCCCAGCAGTAAGGGGATTCCTGGCACCACTGAAAATCAGTCCATTACAGCTGGGACACTTTCAAAGAAAACTGTCTGAAGTGACAGCCTAGAGACACTGCAAACGTTCATCACTCCTGTGCTTCCCAGATGCTATCATCTGACCCTAGACCCAAGCTTTCTGTCCTGCAGTTTTCCAGTGAAGAGGAGTGCAGAGTTTTGGTTTTGTTTTTAATTTCCCTTCATTTTTACCAGGACAGGATTTCAAAGATCGTTTCAAGTGAAGGATCCCCTTTAATTCAAGGAAGTCTTAAATGTAATTCCAGTATACAAACAGATGAAAGTTGCCCTGGTTAAAAAATGAGGAGTTGATGGGAGCACCTCACCAACACAACTAACCCCACCATGACTCTCTGAGACAGTTCCCAGGACACCTCTAGGGGCCCAAGGTAAGCTGGGGGACCCTGTGTGAAAAAGTACAGGCAGCACATTTCCTCCAGTAGATAAGGCCTCCATGAAGCTCAGTCACCAACTCTTCTGCTAGAATGCCGAGCACTGTGGCTAAATTTAGAGCCCAGGAAAATCAGATTTGGAAGGGACCTCAAAGACCATCTGCTCCAACCCCATCCATTTATACAGAAGGAAATGGTGTCTGCAAAAGTTAGCAGTCTAAGCAAAGTGAGGCAACTAGTCCATGACAGAACCAGACCTCATCTCCAGGCCTTCTCACCTGCTCTCCACTTCTCTGTCTCCCCATCTGGGAGTGTGCTGAGGCCTTCCTCACCTCATTCAGTCCTGTAAATATCCTGAAGAGAGCCAATGACCTCAGACAAAAGGAACTTGAATTACAACTTAATCATGAATCTGTTCCTCCCCAAACCCAGGTCCCTGAATTTCAGCATGGGGAGGGGGAAGGGGGATCTGAAGCTTTCATATAAATGGGATTAGTCAGTTTTCAGGGAGTGAGGAGACATTTCAGATGCCCTCTCCCATGCTCCCAACCCTGGCATATCCCTGTGCCAAGGCTCCAGACATCAGCATTTGGTTGTGTGTTGAAGTGCCAGCCTCCTTCAGTTTTCACCAAGCAGCTGAGGTGAGGAAGCTTATTTTATGCCCACACATCTAACACAGGGCCCAGCACATAGGGGGAATCCAATGCATGCCGAGGTGAACTGAATTCTCACAATAATTCTACATCTTCTTAAAGATCCTGGATTTTACTCAAAGCTTAAGAAGAAATTACCACTAAATGCAATTAAACCTTGATTCTAAGTACTAACAACTAGGATTAAAAAATACTGTATTCTTTTTTAAGCCAATCTCTTTCAACTCAATGAAATACAAAGGTGAATTTCATATGATGATTTAAAATAGAATAAACAATTACCACAGAAAAGACCCAGAAGAGGTCGTTGGAGATTTCCAGTTTAGATCTGTGAGCCCAGCACTGTTTAAAATCCTTTCTCAGCTCATGGAGGATCCAGGGAAGAGCAGATAAAGAGACACAGTTTCTCAGATCTCCTCTACCTATTTACACAGTGCCTTTACACAGCCCCATCTTTCTGTAAAATTCAGAAAATTGGGGTTCCAATAGTCAAGTGTATTAGAAATTTAAGAAAGCATACTGTTTGCCAACAAAGATAAATGTGTTTTACTGCACAATTCCTCTGTGTGTCAGGAGGTAGAGACCCAATATTTTGTATTCCATAAGTTAACTCTACAACCATTTACTCAAAAGAATGATTCTTGGCTGTTTTGACTATGAAAAATTAGTAACCAGAACACTTTTATTACTAAATAAAAGATTTTTAAAAGGTGAACAGTGGTTGTTAAAGGAGACCTTCCGAAGTATTCTCAGTGAAAACACACAATATAAACCACTATGGTTACGGGTGACTGCAGGGTGTACAGTACAGAGGTGAAGAGCATGCATGTGGGTGTCAGTTTCAATGCATGCGAGTTACAATTGTGGTGATGTGATTTTGGTCAATGATTTAACCTCTTAAGGAAGCTGAGACTTTCTTTTTCTGAGAAAAAAAATGGTGCTAATAATAATCCCTATCTCGAAGAGCTGATATAAAAACCAAATGAATGAGTATAGGTAAAGGACTTAAAACAATGGTGGACATCTAGTAAGAGCTCCAAGAACATAGCCAGCCTTAGACCAACACTATTATTAGCTGAGAAAAGTCAGCCTAGACATAATCTACTAACTTGCTCACGGACACTGGTCACAATATATTATGTGCAGCATATGCAAGTAAACTATTTCTAAGGTTATCAGAGCATAAACTCATTGAGGGCAGGAATATATTTTAATCATTTTTAAATTTACTGACAGGTACCTTACACAGGGTTTTGTACACACCAGGAAATCAACTTTTGTTGAAAAAGAAAGGAGAGAGAAGAAAAAGATTTGGAATGACGTCAAGGGAATACAGGAGTAAAACAGTTGATGTATTAATAGTTTATATTTTATCCCCCAGATAATCTATTTTTAAAATAAAGCAAACTATGTCAAAATAAGAAATGGTATATGAATGTAATACTGTCCAGAAAACGGGAAGAAAGCATTTCTTCAACTCTACACTTTCCTAAAGTTAATCAGTTTTTAGTTTATTGCAGTGTCCCTGGTCATGTAAAAGACATAGGCACCCACTATACCTTTGAGAACATTTCTGGAGCACGCTTGAAATTAACAAGTATTTATTACAAATGTTTTAATTAGCTGTGGCTTCAGAACCCCAATATCCCAATGTCTCTCACTGAATATCACCTACTATATAGGATTGCTTGACCTCTGAAGTCACTGACATTTTTGATCAGAGGGAGCCCCAACTTACAATGCCATATTTCTGCATGAACACTCAATATGTTCAAGGTAGGTGAGCTGTCTGTGCAGTCACACGTACCTGGATGCAGAGCAGGGGACATTTGTGGATTTTAGCCTGGAGCCTCAGATCCACAGAGATCCAGCACTGCTCCCCAGTCTAGAGAGGAAAACAGCAAATACCATAACAGTGTGGCCTGCTAACCTTTCTGGTTTTAAACTTTCAAATCAAGCTAAATCAAGGCTTGAGAAGAAAGATCACAAAATAAAACTTTCAGAACAAGTGAAAGCATCTGCCTCCACCTTCACACAAGGAAATAACATCAGTTAATGACCAAGTCATGCATATTCATGTGGCATCTGAGTTTATAAAATACTTTTACAGGTTTATTTATCTGTATAACTGACCTACAAGGGAAGCTGAGAATATTATTCTGCTTTACAGGGAATAAGCCTTGGGCTGAGAAAGATGAAATGATTTGCTCGCAGTTACATAGTTGGGAAATGTGAATCATAGGCCACCATGTTATTGCTTTTTTCATCACATCCTATTTGCCCTATCAGAGAGAAATGTAGAGCTCTTCCTTTAAAACTAACTGAAATTCTCCAAATGAGGGTCATAAAAACATTCATAATGATTAATAATGTTCTTTATCAAACAAATTTCTATTTTTAGAACAAAAGTCAATTTAGTGAGAATTACTTAATCTGTTATTAAAATGTAAACAACCAGCAACCATGCAATGGATAAAGACACAAATCCCCAATTCTGCTTATCGCAATCTGTCATAATGACTAGGAACATCAAAAAAAAAAAAAAAAAGACAACGCATAAGACTGTGAATATGCATATTTTACAATAAAGCTTCCTCATTAAAGTAAACACCGACTAGTGTGCCCATATTATGTGTGCTCAGCTTTTCAATTTTTTTCTCAAATATATAATATTATACGTTTTTTCATTTTAATAGTTTCTCCCTCCTCCGCCCATTATAATTAACTTATTTTGTTGTTGTTTCTAATAAGGAAATCCTTTCCTCTCACTTTGGTTTGGAATATTTTGGAATGTCTCAAATGCCAAGATTCTAAAATGTGGCTTCAAAGGTCAAGTAATAAATGCCCCATAAAATAAGTGAGTAATGGTTATATACACCGTTGCTGTATTTTCAGTAATGCTGATTTAAAGCTATATACTGTACTTTGTCAATTCACATTCATCAAGTTCCAGAAATATTAGAAAATCATTAGAGGTTTATGTTGAGTTTGCAGATAATACTAACATATAAGTCAAGACTGAAATATGGTAATCAGAAAAACAGTTGAAAAGTGTCAATAAACTGTGAAACACCCGTGGTGGTGTTTGCAAAGCCTTCATCAGAGAGCCGACCATGTGAAGAAATGGAAATGGGTATTTTGGTCACACTGTGGGTCAGCTGCTGCTAAGTGTCAAGTTAGCAGAGGAGAGTCGGTGACTCTGAGGATTATGACACGGAGACTCAGGCACTCCTGAGAACTGTTGAGCATTTGGTGAATTCCACTTATCTCTGAAGACGGCGGCAGCCGTCGATATGAAGCCTGCCATCCATCAATCTGGAGTCTTCTTCAGGCATCCTCTGTCTGTTGATCAGAGGAAGACTTTAGGGAATCAGGCTTCCATTATCAGGATTTTGTCTGTGATCTGAACAAGCCACTGAACCTTTAACTTTTCACTTGGCAAAAGCATATATGCTGGAAAAGTCCTGACAGTTCATTCATTTTGCTCCATCCTGGAGCCAGCTGATGTCTGACTGGTGAGACCCGCCCTCTTTGATGTTGTACTCTTTTGAGAGTGCCCTGCTGTGAAAAAAATTTTATCCGTCCAAATTAAAGAGAAATATTTCTGCATCCAGCTGTTAGCTGTGACATGTTTGCCATTTTTCAGGGCACTGGCTTGGTGCCATCCACAGGCTCTGCTGCAAACCTATCTTTTTCCCTTTTCTCTGTTGCAGCAATAATATCCACAGTGCACAACTGTCTCCAGTGTCCGCACAACAGCAACACTAAAACGGAAAAAAATAGCAACCCTACATTGCTAAGAACAACCTTGCAAACATTCGCATGGAGCAGTTTCTTTTTCGTTTGTTTTTTTTCTCTCTCTTTTTAGTATCAGTGTTAATGTATTTCACAGACTGCAAAATTGTTTGACACAATCTACTCATTTAAACATTGCCTAAATCCAGTCTTTAAAAATCTATCTTTAATTAAAGCAGTCAAGAAGAATTCTTGACATCTATTAAATATATTTACAAACGAAATGAATTTGGATCCTGTGAAAACTTATTTTGTATATACTGAGTCCACATTAAAAAATAGACATTCATTCATGCGTTCATTTGAGCAGAGAGAGCTCTGTGAAAATAAAGAAAACTCTCATGAAAGCTTGAGTAAACATTTATATCTAACTAATCAAGAAAACCTGTATCTTCTTTTATTTATTAAGTGCCATTTGGGGGCCTATAAAGATTGCTGCCACAAACTCTGTGTACTGTAAACAAAGGGCAGCTTTCATTATTACCACGTTTGTCTCCATATCCTGAGATAAACGAGTAAAGCACCACAGTTTCCAGCTTCCCTCCTATTCTGGCTTTTCTTTCTCTTCTCTCTCATATACACTTTTGCTGAGATGGAAGGGGATCACTAAACTAGACCTCAGTCCTTGGCATCAGAGAATCCTGACTTTTAAATAATCTTAGACCGTGGCTAGCAAATGTGAACAGCTACTCAGCATCCTTTCTTGTGTCAGTGAAAGATGGATTTTGGAAACAATAATAACAACAACAACATGCTGTATGTTAGAAAGTATCAATTTTGGAAAATAAACCACAGAGAAATTTGTATTAACATCTTCCTCCACTTTTAAAAATAAAGCCTTAGTTTTATATCAAACAGGAAATGGAACTATTATTTTGTTAAAATAATCCTACAAATAATAGTAGTGTGAATTGATGGAATTTGCACATTACATACAATAGTATACCAAATAGTTCTTCACTAGAGAAGTATAAAATGACACATTCAAGTTAATGCTCACACTGCGATGCACACCTGAAATCTCCATATAGCTCGTGCAACATATCTTATGGAGTACTACTTAATTCTTTATTGTAGTGGAAATTTTGGTTTATGTGGTCTAGTGGGTACAATACTGAATAGATTTTGCTGAAACCTGACTATACCTCAGTTACTGACTACACCTCAGCCTAGTAGCTATTGAAAAATATGATTTCCAAGAAGCAGCTTGAA
This sequence comes from Colobus angolensis palliatus, assembly GCF_000951035.1. Lineage (NCBI taxonomy): Eukaryota > Metazoa > Chordata > Mammalia > Primates > Cercopithecidae > Colobus > Colobus angolensis. The sequence goes on along the minus strand of NW_012119821.1, from coordinate 10,494,036 downwards.
CCAAAGCCTAGGTGCAAACTGCTATGTTAGACAGCAATCGTATTAAATACTTACAAAGTACGAAGTAGGAAATGTTTGTAAAGGGAACGTCTCTAAAAAATCAGAGAGACTACTTCTATATACGTGTAGACACACACACACACACACACACACACACACACACACACACACACTATGCCCTAGAGCTCACCCGCTTTTTTTCAGTGAGAACTTTCTAAAGACACAGAATGTTTGTCCCAATGAAGTAATGGTTTCCTACAGTTTTACTTCTTTTCAGAGCAGGCAACAGCTTTATTTCTTTGCTGAAATGTGTCACTCTTTAAATTATTATGTTTTCCTAAGTCTACGACATTCTTTTCCTAACCACACCAATAAAGTGTGATTGTCAGACATGCTTTATTAAGGGAAAAGTGGCCCTCTGTCAAGGATAGAAAACATATTTTCAGATCTTAAATAATTGAGAAGACATTCCTTATGTCAAGTTGGGACAGTGCTGAGCATGCACTCAGTTCCCAGTTTACACTGTCCTGTCCTGGATCAGACAACAATGGAAGAGAGGAAGGCACCCCTCAGACTCAGGGGGCTCAAGAAAGGCAGCGTGTAAGAGCCACTACTGGCCTAGATCAAATACATTTACTTGCCATAGATTTCCTCCCCACCAAGATCCAAGAGATGAGGCACCAAGGATAGAGGGTGATGACAGTAATGGTGAGTCTCAAATTTAGACCTCTGACTTCCCAGAGAGCATTCTTTCAACAAAAATTTAGTAAGCAGCTACTATGTGCCAGCCACTGTGCTTGGTGCAGAGCATTAAAAACCTAAGACCCACTCCCTGCCCTCAAGTAATTTACAGTGCCATAGGTGAGAGACATATAAAACAAATCATAAGACATCTAATCTGGCACCAAATCTGTAGTTTTTCCCATCCAATCTTTGGATATTTGTTGTCTAGAATGTGATTCCTAAATGTGGAAAAAGTAATCCATTACAATTTTGCAAAAAGGACATCAGGACTTAAAGAGAGGCAACGCTAATCATTTAAGCCAATGCTGGATTTAAAAAGCAGCATTAAACAAGCAAGGATATAACCTCAATGAGGGCAAGGATAAAATCTGTTTTGTTTGCCATGGTATCCATAGGCATTAGCATGGTGCTTGGCATATAGTGCCTTGTGTTGGGAATATGTCTGTCAGTTGGTTGGTTGGTTGGATGGATGGCTGTTTGGATGGGTAGCTGGATGAAGAGATGGACAGTCAGGTGGATATAGATAAAAGGATACGACGCCTGCCAGGTACTCAAGTATTAAGGGCCAGGCCATGTCTCTCTGCTCTGTGAGTGAGCCAAAACAGCTAAGGCAGAGTTGAGTACGCACTGGGAGAATTTTATGGGATACAATGTTGCCTTCAAAAGTATGCCTTGCCTCAATGGTTAAAATGAACATTTCCTTTAAAAATGTCCAAAAGTGTCTGCAGAGTTGAGGCTGCTACAAAGCAGCAGGATAAAGACTTCACCCAGGGGAGAGGCCTAGCATGTACCTCTCTCTCTCCAAGTGTTGGTCCTTCTCCCATTCCAATCCCCACAACTGTCACACGCTGAGGACTACTGTTACCATCCCTAATCTTCCCTTTCACTGACACCTCAAATCACCCAACCCCTCATTCATGCCTCAGTGCTTCTCTTCAGGCCCCAGTTCTCCTCTCATAAGGATCCTGGTAGCTGTAATTTATACCTAGTTGTGAAGGTGGGTCAAGGAGCTACTCTCGAAAAGAGTATTTGCGTTCTGAGCTTTATCCTTAAGTGAAGTTTGAAAGGGGGCAATGACCTTTTAAAGGAATTCGAAAACGCGTAGTAAGGGCTGAAGTCATCCATCATGGGGGAGAGCAGATGGCCATTCCCAGGATCCTTCCCATTGCATAGATGGCTGTGTTAGTCCTCATGAGCTCTAGGGGAAGCTGCCCATCATGCTGCTGCAGTCCTAATACAGGAGCACAGGCTCCATGAGGAGGGCGGGGCTCAAAGGAGAAGGCAAGGGATTCTGATGACAAGGGCAACCCCAGATCCTCCTCAGAGGAGCTTTCTGCAAGTCCTCTCCAGGGGATGCTAGCAGGGCCACTCAGCCCCACTTTCATAAAGAGCCTCAAATTTAGACCTTTGAAGCCATTTCCAGATGCGGTTATGCATACAATCACAGAGATACACTGACGGGATTGAAAGAAGGAGGCTTTCTTTGCACAACCCTAAATTGAGTCTCATGACTGGACCACACTGCCTGTAGCAAACCATAAATTAACATTTTTATAAATCCTGTAATTAACTTATGAATAGCACAGTTCTGTTTCTGGTATTAAAAGCATTAAGTTGTTAAAGGTAAACATTTAGAGTATACCACTGTTTTTGTAACCCTATTTTGGCATTTTTTTCATTTTTCAATATACCAAGAGCCTCAGAAAATGGAAGTGGCCCAGGCCTCCAAACAGGCCTGGTTTGGGCTGGCTAATAAAGCTCCTTTCACACAGCTAGGCGGGAGGCTGGCAAGTGTGCAGCCAGCACTGGGACACCACACTGTCTCCCAGAGAGACGCCCTGTGTTTCTGGATGGGCATTTGTGTTGTAAGGTTTGGTTCCCAGGAAATCTAACCAAGAGATCCCGTCAACCTGAATGTTTGGGACACAAGGTTTGCCAATCCTTTGGTTTGTAGAGGTTATGGCTCACATCAGCCCCCAAAGAAAAGGAGGCACCTAGTTACACATTGTTATAACCTATAGGCTTCCTAAATTCTAGACAGGACGTAGGATTCCCTTCTTTCCACAGGAAGCATCTGCGGGCTGAAAGGAAATAATGGATGGAATCTCTTACACTGGGGTCTACAGAGAAGTTTTAGGCAGGGCTACAAACACCTTGAAACCACAAGAAAATGGTGTGGGTGAACATGAGTAACCTTCTGGGAAGAAGGTTCGTAGTTTGTATTAGATTCTCAAAGGAGGTGTGTACACACACCCAGACACACACACACACACACACACACACACACTTTAAAAACTACTGCCAAATCCCATACTTTCAGATAAAAGGATAGTACTGACTGGAGAAATGGAAATGAGAACATCTGTGAATGAGTTAGAGTTCTTGGGGTGTTTAATGTACTTTCGAGGAGGTTCTCTTCAAAGGTTGCTGGATGTCTCCAGTCTCTGAAGTGCTTGATCTCACTCTCATTTCCTCCTTTCCTGAGCTAGAAATCCTGAGGTTTTTGGTGGTTGTTGTTGTTTGCTTTTCACTGTGCTTTCATTCTGAATTCGACTGCAATTGCGTTGTGATATTCTGGTTTTACCTAAATCTCTGACCACATTTTCAGGACCGCTAGAAAAGCAAACTGAAATAGAATCCTTTGGTTGGTTTATTTCATAAGACAGATATTTTTAGGTTAGAAATCATGTGTGTGGGCCAGATTACACTGGGCTGCTCAATATTTCAGCTTTGTGAACATTTAGCACTGCCTATTGCTGGATTTAGTGAGTCAGTGGTTATTAAGACACCAAAACATTTCCTTTCAGCTTTGATCAAATCCTATGATGCCACCATTTCTCCTACTAAAAAGAAAACATATAATCACATTAAATTAGCTCATTCAATAGAATCATTTCCTTTGTGAGCTGTAAATTTTGTATAGATTAGGCATTGTTAATCTCCCTCTGACTTACCCCCTCATATTTCCTAGTTAATTAGTTGCTAGATGAGCTACAGATAAGGAATCCTGCATTCTGGTTCTTACTCTGGCAGTATCAACTGTATGACCTAGTAAGTCACCGAACTTGAATCTCCATGTGCTCAAAGGCATTAAATAAGATAATCTTTGGGATTCTCCAGCCCATTTCCATGACCCCATGAATTGATGACTATGTAAATATGTCTTAATATAAGTACTTGACTGTTGGAACCCAGAAGGATGAGAGTCATAATGCAACCACTTCAAGTATATAAAAAAGTTTCAATACCCAATAAGAGGGAGGTGGGATAACATAAGTCACAATCTCTTATTAGATCTATGAAATTTTAATCATAATTTATGCCTTCCAAGCCGTTGAATCAAGAATAAACTGTTAAAAAGCTGTATTTTTTAAAATTCCACACAGTTAAAAGTGAATTCAGTTATACAAACTTTTAAGCTGTGTATTTAGATTTAAATGAAAAGGACGCATGGTCGTGGAGTGAATCTGACAGCTTGGTTCTGAATCTGGGATTCACCAAAACACTTAAGTCATTTGTAAGATGACGTATTACAGAGTTTCTATGAGGATAAAATGAGATTGTCCATCTTAAGAGCCTGACACACAGTAAGTGCTCAAAGAGCATCATTTTCATTGTTTTCTATTGGTGTGTTTTAATTTCCCTTTCCAAAACAAATTTCCTTCTACTTCAATATTTCTGAAAAACTAAGCATAGCTAAATACAGAAGAAAAATGACAGAATTTTGGGCCCTTGGGTATTGCGTGTTAAGTAGAACTGGACAGAGCAGGAATCAAGTCTTAGCTGGGTGACTTCAGATAAGTTACTTAATTTCTCCAAGCTCATTCTTGTGCGTAAGAAGAAAATAATAACTCTATAGAGTAAGCAAGGATCAAGAGAAATATGACATATCAAGGGCTGCGAATAGTGCCTGACATACAATTACAAAAGGGAATTTCTAGAAAAATAAAAATCTTTTTTTTTTTCTGTAGCTCAGTGACCCCCTTTCACAAATCATAAAAATCTGAAAATTTCCTATACAATTGCCTTAATTATATAATGAATTAATTATATAAATGTCAAGATATTAAATAGTGTTTAATATATTAATTCAGGCAAATTCAAAATTGAAAATTTTCTTCAAAATTTCTAAATCATTTCAGATGTATCTCATTGCATCACATCATATTTCTTTTTAAGTTAAAATAATATTTTAAAGGGAGGAAATAATATTATTCCCATATCCTCAAAGCAATCAGAATTTGATATATTTATTTTACAAAATAATGTTGAGTTGGGATATAATTTCTCAAAACTGGGTTTATAACACCAAAGAAGTATAATCATGATAAATTGCACATGGTTTATACTTTTCTATATTTAATTTCTATAATCACCCTTGTAAAAATTACCAGAATTAACTCTAAAAAATAATTGACTTTATTAAAAAAATTTTTAACTTAGAATCTGAGGTTCAGTTTAAAAGGTGGACATGCTTGATGAAAGAACAGCCTGTAAACAACTTTAGAAACAATAATTTATAATTAAAATTTAAGAATTAACAATTTGCCTTCTGTTTATTAGTAAGCCATTTACAAGCCTAAGTCTCAGCAAGAATAAACACATAAAATAATACTATGCACCAGAAGAAAGACAGAATGTAAAGATTCTGTCTTATTCATGAAAACTGTTTTTCAGGCATTTACTTTGTAACAATTTCATCGGAAAGCAAAAATTCATAGCCCTATCAAGTTATGTACCATTTTTTATTAGGTAAGAATTTTTTTTTTCTGTAAGTCATCTTTGCATTTCTTTTGCAATAAATTCAATACATGTCAACATCTAAATGGTATAATTAAAATCCAACAAATATCTTTTTTTTCCCTTTAAAGTGAATAATTTTGTCCTGCTGAGAAGCTGCATAAATCTTGGCTAGTTTGTACATTTTTGCTTTCAAAGATGTAATGTAACCATCAGAGCTGTTACATCATGTAAATAAATTTCAAAGATGGTATTAATATAAAAACTATATCACATAACCCTAAAAATTTAATATAGCTGCCATGGCAATAACCAGATCATTTTTCCAAACAAATATATATTCCATCATGTCATTTTGAACTTTTTCTGACCTTTTTTTTTTTGAAAGAAAGAAAACTACAATTGGGACCAAATGTTTTGTGAAAGAAAATACAGGCAAGCTGATTTGGCCAAGCGCAGATAATTTCAGATTAAAGATGTTACTACATCTTAGAACTTAACCCATTTTTTTCATAAGCCGCAGTAATTATGATATTATTATGATATCATTTGGGAAGTCTACGAGCTTGCAATAGTGCTTAGAAAATTTTTTAATGGTTTGATATAAACTATTACCAATTACACAGTTTATTTACACAGAAAAATCAAGTGCAGGATTTGCTGCCCTTTGAAATAGGGGTTACAAATGTGTCAGCATCTTTTCCACAAACAAATCATAAAAACGATCATATCAAACAAAAGCCCTTCCTGTACCATCCTTTTTGCCACCTATCCTTCCTCCTTCCAGGTCCTGCTCCCACATCACCCACCCCATTCCTCATGCTCCTCTCCAACCACATCTTGGGTCCAGAATCTCAGATCTCTTTTATTTCAATTCTGTACCCATAATAAACCCAAGGTCCCCAAATCTTCACATTTTGAAAATTGGTTAGATCAGTCAAAGGAATCAAAACAGTAGATGCAGTGATCCTATAGAAATAAAGTCACCAGGGTCCGACACAGGCCACGCAGTGATTGACACCTGCATCCCTGAGGACTGGTTCAACATATACCAGTAATGATTCTCCAAAGACCCTTTCAAGAATGGCAAAGAATCTATGGATCACACCATCCACGTGCCAAAATACACACACACACACACACACACACCCCTCCCCAAAAAATAGATGCAAAATCTAATTTTCACTGAATATCATCCATAAACTATTAGCTACATCTCTTCTGAATGTTTCCATGAGGAGATCATTTCACAGACTACCTAAAAAGGAACATATCCCTAATACGGAATCCACCAAGAGATTCTGTGGTATACTTTAAAGCTCACTTCAGCCAGTTTAGACCTCTACTTTGAGAAATAATAAATTCTTTTTCGTTTGTCAAAGAACTGCTAATTTAATATCAGAATTTTCATTCATTTAAAAACTGAACAAGTGTACTGTATTAGTCCGTTCTCACACTGCTGTAAAGAAGTATGAAAGACTGGGTAATTTATAAAGGAAAGAGGTTTGACTGACTCACAGTTCTGCATGGCAGGAGAAGCCTCAGGAAACTTACAATCATGGCAGAAGGCAAAGGGGAAGCAAGTACTTTTATCATAAGGAGGCAGGAAAGCAAAGTGCCAGCAGGGGAAATGCCAGATGCTTATAAAACCATTAGATCTCATGAGAACTCACTATCAGGAGAACAGCAAGGGAGAAACCACCCCCATGATTCAATCAACTCACTCCCTCGACACGTGAGGATTACAATTCAAGATGAGATTTGGGCAAGGACGCAGAGCCAAACCATTATCATCTACTTTAAAGGGAGGGCGCAGGAAGCACGGTGCTTAACAAGGCTTAGGAAGGGCCCTGCTGCTTCTCTCCTCTAGACTGGCTGACATTTCCAATAACTTCTTTCCATGCCTTCAAAAAGAAACAGCAAACAACTGAAACAAAACCAAACACTTGTCATCTAATGTGTCCAAATATTGAAAATTCTATTACTATGTTTCCTTTGCTTTTTACAGATGTGATATATAAAAATCCAAATTTACCAAAGAGATACAGGGATAATTTTGTTTGACAAAAAAATTTTACTAGTTTTCCTGAAAACATTCAACTTTCCCAAATCCCTGAAGTATGACTTGACTAAAGCAAATTCAAATTATAACGTTTCAAAAACATAGTTGCTGTGTAAAATAGGTTTTACCTTTGTGTACATAGTGATAAAGAGCAGAGATTATATAGGCACTTAATAATCTCTGCTGAAAGCAAATGAGTAAATGCTCATATGCATGTGATAAGATAACCTGCTATCAGAACCATTCCTGACATTTTGGTTTTCATATCTGCCTTTTCCCTCTAAAGTACGTTTCGTACTTCTCTTAGCTTGGTACAATTGCCAACAACTACTGCTTCCTTTTGCATTTGGGATTCCAGAACAGTATGTCATATGATTTACCAATATTCACTCATGTGCTTATTTTTTAAAGTCATTAGAACAGGAAAAACTCCCCAGGTCTAAGTATCTTTTCTTTGAGCAAGAAATCATGAATGAAAAAGAAAAATTCTTACATCATAGAACACTATGTGGGCTGTCATGTAATTCTGGCCTATATCAGTATTTGAAAGGTGGTGGGGTGAACCTAGAGTAGGCAGGATTTCCCATACTTCAGCATCAGCATTCGTGGTTTTTGCTGTATCTTTATACCACCCATACCATTACGTACTTAATATTCTTAAAATGACTTGAAATCAGTTTGCTCCTGGTACTTAACCTCATCATAAGCAATATTATTTGCAAAACTGTGGGTTTGATGTGCCAGGTATATTAAGAACACTTTTCTGTACATCACCTAAAATTATTTTTTTCTATTTTTTATTATACTTCAAGTTCTGAGATCCATGTGCAGGAAGTGCAGGTTTGTTACATAGGTATACATGTGCCATGGGGGTTTGCTGCATCCATCAACCCGTCATCTACATTAGGTATTTCTCCTAATGCTCTCCCTCCCCTAGCCCCCCAACCCTCGACAGACCCCGGTGTGTGATGTTCCCCTCCCTGTGTCCATGTGTTCTCATTGTTCACCTCCCACTTAGGAGTGAGAACATGCGGTGTTTCATTTTCTGTTCTTGTGTTAGTTTGCTGAGAAGGATGGTTTTAAATACAACAACATACCATACTTTAGGAAATACTGGCTTAAGAAGCAAGACACTGCACTGGCTTCCAAGGCCAGCTCTGCCCTAGCAACGTGTGCCATGGGGTGAGTAATTTTGAGCTCTAAGGATTTCCTGGCTTGCTCATCCATAAGTAAAATGCCAGGGTAATCTCGAAATTTTTAAATCCTAAAATTTGATTACCCCAAGACACCAATAGTGTTTTGCAGTCACCTTGTACACTGACTCACAGCAGATTCAGATTCAGGTCTTGGAATTCTCAACTCCCAATTTAATGTTCCAATTTACTCTTCCACGTTCCACTGTCCACACAAATGTGCAAGTAACTTAGAAATGGGTATATTGTGAAATGACAGCAAACGCATATCTGATGCTTACCTCATGTCAGGGACAGTTCCAAGGATGTACCATATATTATCTCACTTCATCCTCACCACCATCCATTAACCTATTTCACATATTGGAAACTGAGGCATGAAGAGAAGAAGTGTCTTGCACAAGATTATACAGTTAGAAAGAGATGGAGCTGGGAATTAAAGCCCCAAGAGCTTGGTTGCAGAGTGTGGGTTGCTGGCACCAAACCACAATGCAAACTTGGGATGCCCCTCAGCTGCTAAGGTTCCCATGTACGCACTGTCAGTCAGACTCTGGGAACTGAGGAGAGCAATGGGTGAGACAGAGAGAGTACGCTGAAAATAATATGGAAAGTAAATGACCGAAAATGAGAAAGAAATGGAGAAGAAATACCCTGAAACATGTCCTCTTTTGCCTAAATTCAGCACACATAAAATCACCTCTATTAAACCTTTTTCTACCACCATCGGCAAATTAAAAAAGCAATCCAAATAACATCTCCAGCCCCTTATTCCCAAATAAGAGAATTAAAATTAAGAAGAAAAATTTGGTCCAAAGGCTCCAAAATAGAGTCAAATGTGCTAAAATATATGTGTAATACCTTAGATGTACTGGCTACTTAGTTTCTAATTAAGTTATTTTTTCTTTTTATATTTTCATTCTTTCTACAAAATAAAAGAAAATAACAATGAAAATCACTTTAGCCTCTCGGCTACTCTGTAAAAGAGTCTACTCTGTTCAGTTCAGTGAATGACGTCTCCTGTCTCACAGCAGTTCTCGGCCAACATGAACCCTACAAATACATGAAAACGGCCAGGACAGAAATAAAATAGAAGTGGTGGGTCACCACGGAACATGCCAAAGAACACATTCAAATTGTAGTCATATGATCACAGTCTTGAAACTCATCAATGGAATGATTTCCAAAAGGAGATAAAGTTCTGACTTTAGAGAGGGATGGGGTTGAATATAAAACCTTGTAATTGAAATCTTCCCTGAACCTCACAAGAAATCTGGTCCCTCTCACTTCAAAGAGGCCTCTGCAAAACCCATGCATGTCTAGCAGTACAGTGAGAGTTGGCCCAACGAGAAAGTTTCATTTCTACCGTAAGATCTTAGACCGTCGGCAAATAAAATTTTAATACTTTAATTTCCTTTACTTTAGTGAGAGTGAAAAAGTAATAAGAAATTATTTTAAAATATCCCAAGGCAGTATGACAGTTAACAAAACAATCTAACAAAACTTTAAAGTAATTATGTTGATCTCCACTGTCCAAGTGGATTGGTCTGATTATTTTAACATTTGTTTATCACGGATAAATATGGGGAGGGGAGAATAAATGTGTATGAATAGATTCTTAGGAATTTAGAAATTCATCCAAAATTCAGCAGTTGGGGATGACTTAATGAGTTTGATAATAGGATACAGAAACTTTAATTCTTAAATCATTTGTTTTATTTCAAAGCAGTCAGGGTTGATTACTCAGTTTTAGTAATAGTTTAATGGCTTAGATACAGTTCCTGGGGCTCTAGGCAAGGGAGTTGTGGGGGGTGTGGGGAGGAGGGTGGTTGTTGTAATGTTGTGTTACTAACTTCCCATCTATAGCAACCATTAATTGGTTCACCCTAAAGTTTTATTAAATCCACGGGTCTTTAATACAAAGCTGAGCTCAGCCCTTGGACATGTACAAGCCACCTGAGTGGAGAAAATTTCTGCATTCACTCTTAAAGTTAGTGATGTCTTTCTGTTCTGTTTTATTTTTGTTTTGGGCAACAACCATAGCTTTTCAGCATGGTGAATTTCAGAAGTCTGAATGTTGCCTTAAAGATTTTCCACTACTTGTGTCTGAGTTGCTGATTTCTAAAACTTCATCTGATAGAATAAATAAAATGTTTTAAATGCTCACAGGCAAAGGCAGCTTCATTCATGTTAACATGATAACACTTCGCACTTGTGTAGCACTTAATTGTTTTCACAATACTTTGATATATGTTTACCTCACTACACTTTCCGGCCTGTATAAACCATCTAATAATTGCTAATTCTGAGGTGATCGTGAACCTTTAAGTCAAGAAAACCACAGAGATCATTTGCTTTCAGCAAAAGTTTTTAATTATTTAAGGAGTACAGGGATCAGTAAGTTGGTTTTTTTTTTTTTTAAAGAATACTTTTGCTCTTTTTAATGCATTATTTTGATAAGATCTGGTTGTCTTTATTGCCTGTGGAGGCTGAACGTGTCAACCACTATAGGCTAAATGTCCCTGCATTGCGATGTGATTAGCCTCTTAAAACACTGATGTCTTAGGTAACATGCTATTGCAAATCTCTGCCTTCAGAGCAGTAACTTGAGATGATCCAATTAATTTAAATGTACTCAAAGATTTAATTCCTGGGAGCTAAAACACATACTGTTTAGCAGAAATCCTATACTGAAAATGATTGGTAGAGATATGAGGTTAATAATTTTTATGTCTGTTTACAGTTATTCTGGCTTAATTTCCTTTAATTAAACCATTTTATGACAAACACATGAAAAAGCTCAATTTCTTTTCACATTAAATTCAAAAATGCCCATAAAATTAGCTTTCTGTTGTGCTACTATAATTTAAAATACATAAAAATTTAAATGCTTTCCAAATAGATGGAGGGATCTAACATCCAAATCTATCTTCTTATATCAATTCATATTTGGTTAACATACTATACCAATTCCCTTCATTAAAATAAACTTAATTTATTACTTTGAAATTAACATATACAGTTTTTACTCAGTTTTTTTCTAGATGCTAGTTTGAAACACTAAAATAAAGATCTATACTGAAAAACTTAACTGACTTTTAATGCATTCACATTCTTTTCAGTGTTACATTTTTGAGCTAACATCTCTAATAACTAAGGCCATTGCCATCGTTAAGAAAAAGAGAACAAGGAACTCAAATGTAGTAATACAATCATTCTGGGAAAAGCATTATTTAAATCCCACATTTATTTTTCAGAAAAATTTTGAGTTTTTATGAGAAAAAAAGAAGTACAACTTGGCTAACAATTAGAGATTATTTAGTCTTTTACTAAACTATTATTTAGTCCTTTTGACAAAGTGACTTTGAGTTGTTGGAACTATTTACACAGAAGTAACCTGAAGTTTGTAAACTGATCTTTAACTGGTTTGATTAAAAGAGGGTAATTAATAAATGACAAGACAGAATGAAAAGTTTGTGTGGCATTTGATAAACCACCCAAGAAGTTAAATCAATGCTTTTCTTTCTGTTTAACTTCACTATTTGTTTTTCCATTTGAGCTGCCAACTTTCTAACATGCTACAGAAGGAAGAAGAGACTTTCCTTTTTTTTTTTTTTTGATTGATAAACATCACAGAGTTTTGTTTCAAATCAACTGAGCTTTTTCAAGATGATCCTTGCATTTGCTGTCACACTTGTGGTAAAGCCATTATTCCATCAAAACTCTTTAAATAACCACCCCCACCCCACTTTTTTTAGCTACTTTGACAAGAACACCATAACAGTTCACATCACCCTTGACCTTCAGGGTGTATATCATCTTGTCAACATATAAACAAACACACTATTGGTTGTATTTTAATAGATTTTGTAAATATCAGCATCCAATTTATCAAAAGGTTCATGCTAAGTGACAGCTCTGAAGTTCTGGATTGTATTTGCAATGCTAATTCTGACTTTTAATAAAAAAGGATATTTAGGTTGTGTTTTGCTCTTTTGTCTTTTTTTTTTCAGGAATGTGTAATAAGCTACTAGAAACTTATTTCTTCCTTCCTATGATGGAAGCTTTGACTAACTCAGTTTCAAAAGGAAAAGATTACTAGTACTATCAAAGGTAGTTATTTCTTTCAGTTGTAGCAGAAACACACGTGTTTGCACAGGAAGGATTTATATAAGATTCCTGCTACTGTCCCCTTTGTTTGGCAAAATGCATTACCTATAATAGTAAGAATACTTTCTTTTAAATGGAAAAGGAAATTGTGACAGAGATGACTAACACTATTTCTGCAATCAAGTAATTATTTCCTTTTTACTTTCATATTCACAGGCCTCTCACACTGTACGTCACTGACTTTATATCTTCTTTCCAAAACAAAATGCGTTATCAATATTGAAGTGCCCTCTCTCGTTACATAGCCTTTACTAGAGAGAGAACCATTGGAATACTATACATTTTGCAAGCTAGGAGAATTGAATGGACAAAATGTACTTTTTGTCAGAGAATAGTCTTCACAATAATATTTGTTAAAGATAACATGTAAGAGTTAATCAAATTTCAACAACTGTAAAGATACAATATCTACATCCTGGCAAAACAGGAAAAAAATATCAAAAAGCTAATATATCTGGGACATAATTTTTTAAATAATTAAAACAATAATTTTTAATTTAAAGTAATTAAAAACTTCCAAAACAAGTTGTTAATAAAAAAGGCAGGGGTCTCTAAGTGATATTGACCTGCATATACACATATGTGTGTATAGTTACAATCCTATCATGTTAGAAATCATACTTGGAAATGATCTTGTGTAGGCACACTTTTTTGAGTCCAGGCCAACCACTCAGCAGAAAATACAGATGCATTTAGCAAATTCAAAGCTTCCTGAAATGTCAACACACTTTGAGAGTGCTTCACCAGAGATATGGGGATGATACACCTGCTCTTGTGAAAAACTAAACAAGGAAACCCATTAGAAAGTACTTATAGAAAATCCAAGATTTGAAAACTCTTCTTTTTGATAAGTTAGAAAGAGGAAACAAATACACACACACACACACACCCCAACAACCCACATAACTTGTTGTTACTTCAACAGAGGAATTTGTTTATCCTACTTACATGAAAATTGGTAACTTTAATTTAATTAGAACTAGCAATAATTCTAACTTTGAAAGGCCTAAGATGTTTCTCTGCATTTATACTTATACACCCCATCTGGTAATGAATGGGATTCTTGGCACTGAAAATACTATAATACAGAAGTTTGGCTCAAGTAATAGACAAAGGAAGTTTGGAACTCTCTACACAAAAATTTTTAAGTATGACATAAAGTAGGATAGGTGTTATGAAAAGGGCACATACTTCAGAATGGGATATGTATAAGTTGGAAATAATAATGATAGTTAATATGCACAAGCTGCCCGCTCTGTGCCAGGCACTGTTCTAAGTGCTTTACATGTTAACTCATGTCATTCTCAAACTGCTTTATGGGACAGATAGTATTGCTATTTCCATTTTGCCTTTGAGGCACCCAGGGTACAGAAAGGCTAAACAACCAATGCAACAACTAGGAACAGAGCTGAGATGCAACCCTAGGTTGTCCTAGACATAAAACCTCTGGCACTGTACCAGACATATAATCAGCATTCAGTTTCAATAAATAACTCTTATCATCATTGATCATGCGAAAATATTTATCAAAACTTGAGAATATACATTTGAGTCAGACATGATCTTTGGCCTTAAGTTACTTTTATCCAATCTGCTGAGAGAGATAGATATTAAAATCTATGACTCCGACGCATAATGGTGTTATAATAGGCACAGCCACTCGAGGCTTTGGTTTCTGACATAGTAAATGGGAATAATTAGACCTCCCTCAAAAGGATGATTCCAGGATTAAGGTGGATAATATGTGCAAAGTGCACAGAACAATGCCAGGCACATGGTAAATGCTGTATATTTGAGGTAAATCACCTCAAAACATTTATTGTTTCTTTGTGTTGGAAACATTCCAAAGCTACTCTTCTAGCTATTTTGAAATATACAATAAATTCTTGTTAACTATGGTTGCCCTATTGTGCTAGTGAACACTAGATCTTATTCCTCCTAACTATATTTTTGTGCCCATTTACCAAACCCTCCTTATCTCCCCTCCCTACTAGCCTTCCCAGCTTCTAGTAACTACCATCCTATTCACTGCCTCCATTAGATCAATTTTTTAGCTCCTATATATGAGTGAGAACATGTGCCATCATCATAATTTTTAACATAGGAAAAGACTAGCAGAGAATACTGTGTGCTATTGAGAATAAAGAAATATAAGTAGGAATGCAGTTGTACTGAATTCCCAGACCATCTCTTGAGAGAACTAGTAATTGTTTATTGGCTATCATTGGGCTCAAAAGCAATTTTTAATCACTTAATGCCATAAACACTTTAATGGAACACATGGACTTTATCATTTTAAAAATATTCCTGGGCTGGACGTGGTGACTCAGGCCTGTAATCCCAGCACTTTTGGAGGCCAAGGCGTGTGGATCACCTGAGGTCGGGAGTTTGAGACCAGCCTGACCAACATGGAAAAACCTCATCTCTACTAAAAATACAAAAAAGTTAGCCAGGTGTGGTGATGCATGCCTATAATCCCAGATACTTAGGAGGCTGATGCAGGAGAATCGCTTGAACCCAGGAGGCGGAGGTTACAGTGAGCCAAGATCGCACCATTGCACTCCAGCCTGAGAAACAAGAGAGAAACTCTGTCTCAAAAGAAAAAAAAAAAAATTCCTAAATAAATGACAGAATTTAAATAAAGTCACTACAAAAAGATTCTCTGTGACTGATTCTAACCAAAAAACATATGTGTACTGCTAAACATATTAAGAAAATAGTTATTCTTCATGCTTGAAAATTTCCTGATTCTTTAAGATAAAGTTTTGTTTCAGGGCTAACTGCAGTTGAGAAAGAGATAAAGAGAGAAAAAAGGTGGAGGAAAGAAAAAAAGGAGGGGGAGAAAAAGGGAAGGAGGGAGGGAGGGAGAGAAGGAAGGGAAGGGAAGGGGAGGGAAGGGAAAGGAAGAGAAGAGGAAGAGGAAGGGGAAGGGAAGGAAGGGAGAGGAAGGGGAGGGGAAGGGAAGGGGAAGGGGAGAGGAAGGGGAGATGAAGGAAAGGGAGGGAAGGGAAAGCGGAGAGGAAGGGGAGGGAAGGGAAGGGAAGGGAAGGGAAGAGGAAGGGGAGAGGAAGGGAAGGGGAGAGGAAGGGAAGGGGAGAGGAAGGGAAAGGAAGGGAAAGGAAGGGGAGAGGAAGGTGAGAAGAAGGGAAGGGAAAGGGAGGGAAGGGAAGGAGAAGGGGAGAGGAAGAGGAGAGGAAGGGAATGGGAGAGGAAGGGAAGGGTAGAGGAAGGGGAAAGGAAGGGGAGGGAAGGGAAGACAAGGGAAGGAAATGGAAGGGAAGGGGAGAGGAAGGGAAGGGAAGAGGAAAGGAAGGGAAGGGAAGGGGAGAGGAAGAGGAGAGGAAGAGAAGGGGAGAGGAAGGGAAGAGAAAGGGGAAGGGGAAGGGGAAGCAAGGGAAGGAGGAAGGAAAGTGGGCAGGCAGGTAGGCAAGCTGCCAATCAGTGCAGATGCTATTTTTATAAACAGGAATTGCTTAGGTTTGAAATATTAAATTTTCTGATTCTCCCTGTCTTAGACCCTAAGTGGAACAGATCTTAATACTCCAGATATTTTTTAATGAAATAAAGGCAATGAAATATTTACAGACATGTGATGATATGATAAGCAGTGTACCTTTATTTAACATCCTCAAATTTTGTGCTCGTTTACAATGCAAGGTGTTTCTCACACACCTAAATTTGGTAGATTTAGGATAGACCTACAGGTTTAATAAATACCCCAGGAGATTTTTACCATATTTAGAATTTGAAGATGTTATTTGTTAATAATAATTATAGTTGAAGATAATGATATACCAAGTCCTGAATTTGGTATGATTTGATATGGTTTCATGGTAATATATCATTCCTTCCCTTTCTTCTTACCCTGCTCTGTAAGAAATCTCTTAGAGGATGTGAAGGAGAACTACAAACCACTGCTCAATGAAATAAAAAAATGACACAAACAAATGGAAGAACATTCCATGCTCATGAATAGGAAGAATCAATATCGTGAAAATGGCCATACTGCCCAAGGTAATTTATAGATTCAATGCCATCCCCATCAAGCTACCAATGACTTTCTTCACAGAATTGGAAAAACTACTTTAAAGTTTGTATGGAACCAAAAAAGAGCCCGCATTGCCAAGACCATCTTAAGCAAAAGAACACAGCTGGAAGCATCATGTTACCTGACTTCAAACTATACTACAAGGCTACAGTAACCAAATCAGGATGGCACTGGTACCAAAACAAATATATAGACCAATGGAACATAACAGAGGCCTCAGAAATAACACCACACATCTACAACCATCTGATCTTTGACAAACCTGACAAAAACAAGAAATGGGGAAAGAATTCCTGATTTACTAAATGGTGCTGGGAGAACTGGCTAGCCATATGTAGAAAGCTGAAACTGGATCCCTTCCTTACACCTTATAAAAAATTAATTCAAGATGGATTAAAGACTTAAATGTTAGATCTAAAACCACAAAAACCCTAGAAGAAAACCTAGGCAATACCATTCAGGACATAGGCATGAGCAAGGACTTCATGACTAAAATACCAAAAGCAATGGCAACAAAAG
>NW_012119821.1:10460842-10474863 GCF_000951035.1 Colobus angolensis palliatus | reverse complement strand
AGGCATGGTGGTGTGTGCCTGTAATCCCAGCTACTCAGGAGGCTGAGGCAGGAGAACCACTTGAACCTAGGAGGTTGAGGTTGCAGTGAGCTGAGATGACACCACTGCACTCCAGCCTGGGCAACAGAGCAAGACTTCACCTAAAAAATAAAAAAAAATTAAGTGTTGGGAGTGGGGTAGGGTCTGTCTAAGTTCTGGGAGCCAGGGTTTTCCCGTAAACTTACTGGTAGGTCATTTTCACCAGGGCAACAATGATCAACATTCATTGAACAGTCCTTAACCCAAAAGAAGACTACTTTGCGTCACATTATAAAACACAAAAGGTTTATTAATAACTATAGGGACAGAGATTATGATAGTAACTCCTGAGGGGCTAGGATTAGGTCCATAGCTAGAAGGTTTTTCTTGGAAGCAAAGGTAGAAACAGGTGTAAAACTTCTGGAAATTCTTATTATTGACTAGGAATAGCCTCCCTAAAATTAAATCCTATTTCCTATATTCTAAGAAAATGTAGAAATATGTGTCATCTCTTGCCCAGAAGATATATCTTGCTTAAACAGACAAAATTTGGTCAACATGGAATCCAAGAATCTATTGGCATCTTAAAAAGCACCAGGCTGGTTCTGAGAGCATGTCAGAATCCAGGTATGTATGGTGGTGGCTGGCATGAGGCCATTTCCGTAACTAATTAGCTGAGCCCAGAGGAAAGGCTCATCCCAAATAGTGGGGATCCACCGCTCACTGTTGGAATCCTGGCCCTCTGTTACTAAGGAGATGCTACATTAATTTCAACAGAAAAAAAAAAAAAACTGGTCCATCAAAGCCCAGACTTGCAAGCTGTCACTCACCTCCTTTGACATTTCATGTTAAGCAAAAGAGATATAGTGATTGCCATAGGTGTGGCATAACTTATGAACCCCGGAGGCAGTGCTTGTCCCGTCTTTCTGCCTTCAGTGATACTACCCCTCAGATTAATGAGGAAGATTGGGCCTAGTTATGCATATACAAGAGTAGGAAGCTGAAATGAATTTGTGAAGGATGACTCATCATTCCCAGAACTTGTCTGTTATGTCAACGTGGTCCCTACTCGCTAGCTATTAAAATGTAAGTAATTGAGATCTTAAAGCAGTAACTGTGCATCCAAGAATGAACTACTACATCTTCTATTCCTGCTCCCCTTCCCCACCACCCGCCCACACACACACATAAACACAACAGAGCAAACACATACGGGGAAAAAGACCCTATAAAGTTTTTATAAGATCCTGAAAATTAGCATACATATGTTGTTCTCCAAGATCTCTGAGAAAGAATATTCTACAGTTTCTCCCCAGAACCTGCATGCTAGAGCCCACTGTCTTCCAGTGCATGAAACTCATCCTATCTTCAGTGAGACTCTTTCGGGAAACTACCCCTTCTTCAGATATTTAGAACCAAAAATAATTTCTTTTCCATCTTTTCAAGTCTCTCCTATTGGAAGTCCCCCAAAGGCCAAAGAAGTGGAGAAGAAAGTATTCCATTCTGAATACAAGGTAACTTTTTCCCTAATCCTAATTCCAGTTTCCCCCAGCCAAGAGTATCCTTGCTTACATTCTGCCTTGAACCTATCAAGCACATAGGAAGAGTAAGATTGGAGGATGGGCCATGTCAAGTAGACTTTGAATTTCTGGCAAATGGCTCACTGTATATTTCATTTCAAAGGGCTAATTATGTCTGCATAAATAAACTGTGCTACGCAGCTTGATGCATGGCCATTTGTCATATTAAAACAATGGGATCCAAAGTAAACCTCCATTAACATTGTTTGACTTTAATGCTTTGGGGTGTTTGCTACTCAAATGATTAAAAAAATGAAATGATTTATGATGCCACAATTTAAATGAGGCAACACAACAAACAGACTATGAGTCACCAAGACTTAAAATGTACTATAAGTCCAGCTGAGTTAGCAACGCAAAGGGAATCACAGCTGAAGTCCCTGGGCTTTATGCACTGTGGCTTTTTTGACATGTGTGTGTGTGTGTGTGTCTGTGTGTGTGTGTGTGTAATTACACAAATTGAGCAAGGTACTAGGAGAGTTTTCAGAAAAATGCAACACAAGATTAAAAAAATAAAAATGTTGTAAGTTGCCTGCAGTCAGTCTCCAGGGTAATGATGAAATTCTGGCATCAAACCTTCAGAATACACAAAACGTGAATAGAGAAAAAGGAAAAGTTTTTCACAGATCTGGATGCAATATCACAGACCTTCTTTCCTGCTTTGTTTTGCTTTTCTTTTTCCTTTAGAAAATTGTATGTAGAATATCTTTATTTTACATGTAGAAAAAAATACAGAGTTTGAAGACATATCCTTTCAGAGGTCATAGATCAGTCTTCTAAAGTAAAAACATCTTACATAGGCCAATAAATTAATAAATGACAGAGCTGTCCAACTTTCCAGACTTCTCCAGTCTTAACCATAAATTTTCCGGATGCAGCAATGTCTTGGTTTTCACTGCCGTCAGACTTGTCTACTTTCCTCCTGGGTAGAGTCATTTTAATTCCTGATCCCTGTCCCACCTAAATCAAGGCCGTGTGATTGCCAAAAACAGCAAAGTTTCTAAATTAGACACTGTATCAGTAAAAGAACAGAATTATTCCATTTAATACCAGTGCTAAGTTGGGCTATTGTCTGAAAGAGCAGATTTGGGTAAATACATTTACCAATGGAGTAATAATATTTTTGTCTTAACCCTTTAGAACCAAACTTCCCGTGTCTGTCTGTTCCATAAAAATACTTAGAGGTCTTTTAAAACAAAGCACTACATGAAGTATGTCTAAACAGCACAAAAGTCAACTGAAATTTGGCAACATTCATTCTACCAATGTGAGTGGCTAAAGTGGACAATTTAAGATAATATAATTTCTATTGGCATCTGAATTATCCTGCTGGACATCTACGATGAAATAATTATTTAGAATACCACCAGACTGGCTCTTCCTGTTGTGCTGCATAAACAGTCATATATGCAGAGAATTATGGTATGGGTGCTCTGCTGCAGGACAATGGCAGCACAAAATAAGGATACCCAACCCAACTTGCCTTCAACACAGAAGAAGCAGCCATTCAACCTGGCAAGTCAGTCTCCAAGGTTGGCCTGCCCTGGACCAGGTCAAAGTTTGTCAGGAACCCTGTCTTCCCTGCTCTTGCTCATGTCACTCTAATGAGTATCGTTTAAGGAGTGTCACCTACTCCAAACCATGGATTCTCCAGTTTTTCAGAATATTCAAATACCCCAGCTCTCCCTTTCTCCACCCATATCTCAGCTCTCTCCTTTTCTTCTCCATGTTATTTCTCTTTCAGTTGCCCTCTAACGAAAGCCCGTAGAACTCTCATCTGATACAAGAGACAGGACTGAGGCAGCCAGAAAAGCCAGATAAGAAATCGGAGGTACATCTAAGGGTTTGTATCAAATGGGCCTAAAGTTTCCAATGTTATCAGAGTGGTGTTGAGAGTGTGCATGGGAGGAAGGGGAAAATGTGTCCATTTAAAGCATCAGTATAAATGTGGAAGGAGAACAAAACACAATAGCAGTGAAAATAAAACAACCAATTGTAAAATATTTTTTCTGCAAACATGGATTCCAAGGATCCCAAAGACAATTGAGAAAATTTGTTTGTTTTGGATTTATTTTAAAGCCTACCAATGAAATGCAGCCACCTCCAGAACCAGGGCATTTCATGATCTCTGTGGCAATGCAGTATGTGAAAGTAACTGACTAAATGAAAAATCTCAATAGCCAGCCACATGGGTCTACGCATACTTAATCTCTGAAATGAGAGCCAAAGGCTTTGAACTGACTACAGGTGACTTCCCAGACCTCCAAAAGGTGTTTTCCTAACACTCAAGAGTCAAAAGGGCCAAACACTGGATCCTTAAGTGTGATGTGCCTGGAAAGCACATAATCAGGTCATCTGTTAAAAGCCACTAACATGAAAGAGGGAAAGATATATAAATGGTTTATAATAGAAAAAGTCTCCAATATAGACAAAGAATCAGGGAAACAAATACTCCCCCCCATCAGGGGAGTGTAAACTGATAACAACCTTTCTGAGGATAAATTAGGCAAAATTAAAAGCTTTTAAAATACATAAGTATTTTAACTCAGAAATATCAAAAATTTGTGCCAGTAAAATAGTCATAGATATGCCAAAAGAATCTATAATGATTCAAATAAGGATTTCCACTCCAGGGGAAAAATTTAAGCAAGTCAAATATCCAAAATTAGGCCACATCCATATGCTGGGATACTAGGCAATCATTAAACTCATAATAAAGAATGTTTCATAATTTAAAACATTTTACAATATATTATGTTTTAAACATTACCAAAATTCTTGTAGTAGGATTTGAAACTTTTTTTTAAAGGTTTATTGCCACAGGAAAAAAAAAAAAACTAGAATTAAATACAGCGAAAATACCAAGTTATTACCTCCAACTAGAGACATTATAGGTAATTTTTATTTTCTTGTTACCTCTTAACCTATTCCCAGTTTTCTATAGCAATTATCCTATGTAATAAAATAAAATGCAATGAAAAGATCGATAACTACAAATATGATGCAAACACATTGAGGGATTTAAGTAGAGAGTACTCAAGAGAAAGTAGAAAAACACCTACAACAAGAAATGATCACTAGGAAAAAAAGAAGCAATCGGAGAAAGAAGCCATAAATCATCTCAGTCATCATCCATAGAAGAAGTTAGTCCCGCTTCAGGGAAATCCAATAAATAAAATGTTTACATTCACAAGATAAATAAACTAGGGAACTAGATAGTAATTATATTTCAAAAGGTTTATTCCTTTACTAAAAAATTCATTTTAAAAGTGTCTTAAATTTACTCCTTTGTACTGAGGTTCTCAAGGCTGTTTGTCTATCAGAATCCCCACTAGAACATTTATAAAATGTGTGTCATCAGACTATACCCCTGATGATTCTGATTCAGTAGGTTACAGGTGAGACTCAGGAATTCTTTTTTTTTTTTTTTTTTTTTTGAGGCGGAGTCTCGCTCTGTCGCCCGGACTGGAGTGCAGTGGCCAGATCTCAGCTCACTGCAAGCTCCGCCTCCTGGGTTTACGCCATTCTCCTGCCTCAGCCTCCCGAGTAGCTGGGACTACGGGCGCCCGCCACCTCGCCCGGCTAGTTTTTCTATTTTTAGTAGAGACAGGGTTTCACCGTGTTAGCCAGGATGGTCTCGATCTCCTGACCTCGTGATCCGCCCGTCTCGGCCTCCCAAAGTGCTGGGATTACAGGCTTGAGCCACCGCGCCCGGCCAATTTTTTCTATTTTTAGTAGAGACAGGGTTTCACCGTGTTAGCCAGGATGGTCTCGATCTCCTGACCTCGTGATCCGCCCGTCTCGGCCTCCCAAAGTGCTGGGATTACAGGCTTGAGCCACCGCGCCCGGCCAATTTTTTCTATTTTCTATTTTAGTTTCACTGTGTTGGCCAGGCTGGTCTCAAACTCCTGACCTCATGATCCTCCCCCTTGGCCTCCCAAAGTGCTGGGATTATAGGCGTGAGCCACCGTGCCCAGCCTCAGGAATTCTTAAAAATAAGGAAAAAAAAAAACTACCCAACTAAACTGTTACAGATTAAAAGAGATGAAAGAGGTTTTTCAATATGTGAAGGCTTTGTTTTGATTGTTACCGAAACAAACTAACTATAAAAAATATTATCAGGTATGAGGATGGGATTGTGGTTATGTGGTGGTTTTTTAATCTGTGTCTTTTAAAGACAGATATTAAAATATTTATAGGTGAAATGTTAAGGTGACCGGGATTTACATTAACATAGTCCAACAAGAAAAAAGACTTGGCGTGTGGCTCACACCTGTAATCCCAACATTTTGGGAGGCCGAGGTGGGAGGATCACTTGAGCCCAGGAGTTTGAGGCTGCAGTGAGCTATGACTGCACCACTGCACTCCAGTCTGGGTGACAGAGTAAGACCCTCTCAAAACAGCAAAACAAAACAAAAAGAAAAAACAATGCAAAACAAAATAAAAATGAAGTAAAAAAGAAAAACTGGAACAAACAGAGAAAACAAGAATAGAAAGAAAAAATATTCAAAATAAGTTCTTGGTGCAAGAGGACTTATTCATTATTTATTTCTCTTTACTTTGGGGCACGTTTGAAATTTCTATAAAAACACAGGGAAAAAAAGCTTCTCGGTAGCTTGGGAACCAAGTGGTTTAAAGATACTCAGTTTTCAGTCTGCAAAACTGGACCTAAAACAACTTTTCAGGACCCTTCTCTTTTGTACGAAGTAAGAAATTTTTCATATTTGTAATTATCATTTTAAAAACATCACTGAGTTAACGTTTATAAACATCAACTCACAGATCTTTAAAACAACAGTATCAAGCCCAAACATAAGGAAAACAGGTCCCACATTTAATAAGTACCCACTATTTGTCATTTATTACCTTATTCATTTCTGCCAAAAACCCTGTAAGAGAGATAATTCCCAATATATAGAAGCCAAATCTACGGCTCCAAAAGATTAACTAACATGTCCAAATATGCTCACTAAAATAAT
Source organism: Colobus angolensis palliatus (assembly GCF_000951035.1). Lineage (NCBI taxonomy): Eukaryota > Metazoa > Chordata > Mammalia > Primates > Cercopithecidae > Colobus > Colobus angolensis. Next base: position 10,468,286 of record NW_012119821.1, on the reverse strand, counting down.
GAAAATCTATTAACCTAGATGCTAAGGGTTTAACAGTAAGGAGACAGTTAAGCAAATTCTGACTCATCCATTTAATGGACAATATTTTAAATATAATGATTACAAAGAATACTAATTACACTAGGGCATGTTTAGATAAGAATTTAAAGTTAAAAGTCTATTCAGCATAATACATGCCCATATGGATATGTAAAAATTTCTAGGAAAAAACACATTTAAAATTTTAGAGTTTGCCTCCAGATAGTGGGCTCTGAGAATTTACATTTTTTTCCTGTAATTTTTGAATTTTTGGTAATGAACATCATTTACTTGTTTAATAAAAGAAGAGTGCTTAATTTTCTATATTAAAAAAATAAATCCCAGCTACCCCCACCACCCCACTGAGCTGCCCAACTCCACACCTCTCGCCCTGTCCACTGTGTGATGCTGCCTCCAGAGGATGGGACAAACATGACATCATGGTCACACCATTTCCACTCAACAAAAAAACAGCAGAATTCCTAGAGGAGAACGACACCAGGTAATTGCATCAAAACAACACTATCTGGACATAACACAGGATGGCTTCAAAACAGCATCTAGAATATTTTTTGATTATGCATTTTTGTTTCTTTGAAAAATTTTCCATTTTCATCTTCTCAAACCACTTAACCATCTCTAAACTTCAGCATTCTAAGACCCAGTTTAAATCTTTTTGGAAAGAAGTGAACTGAGGACAAATAAACACCCTTAATAGAATTAAAAATATTCAAAATCAACCAATAACTCTTTGTAAGATACCTAATGTATATTAAGCATTCTAGGAGAGGGGACGAGGGAAAAACCTTAAAAGTTTTTAATGGAATGTAAAAATTTTAAGTTAAAAAATGCAATATGAATTGAAATATAATTTTTTAACCTTGCTTAAAGCTCTGGAATAAAACTGGCTTGACTTCACTTGGTAGTAAAACCATGGGTGTATTTTCATTTTAAAAATGTCTATACTTAGCTTGACTGTTTGAATTCCTTTGTGTTGCTTAATTTCCGAACAAAAGATATTACTGCTGGTTTTAAATGGCTGAATCATCTGAGAAGGGTCTCTCTGACACCGCTGACAATGTAGTTCTAAAAACAGAAAATTATAGATTATCAGAGAAGGAAGTTTAGATGTATCAGCTTAGGGTCTGAAGCATGTCTTGTGAGGCCACCCAAAAAGACAGCTTTCCTCCTCATAGTCCCCAACCCTGGGCTCTAATCTCCAGCCCACAAACAGATGCATTCCTCTAATTCCAAGAGGGGGCAGGGCCAGGCATCACCGGCAGAAGTTTCTGGTCACTGTAGCAGGAGTGTAGATGTTGCTGCTGAGGAAGCTGCAGAGCGGCCCTGAAGGTGGCAGGACTGTAAGCCCTTCCTGCAATGGGCGCCTGAGCACCAGCCGCTCTCAGGACCTCTCTCTCCCTTCACTTCTTTCCTCACCTTCTCAGAAACTGTCATCCTTTTGTCCATGTCCTCTTCTCAAGTCCTAACCCTTATCACTAATTTTGTTCTTGTTCCCTCACTTTTTAAAATCTCTCATCTTGCTTTTTCCCTACTCTAATCTCTACTCATTTAAACATTTGCATTCCTTAGTTTTCTTGTTAGTTTGGATGTCGGTTTAGGCTAGTTTTTTTCCTGTTTGTTTACTTGTGGGTAGGAGATAGTAACAGTTAATGCTATCTACTACACATCAGTCACTCCAGTGCATTATCCGACTTTTTCTGCTACTATCACATGAACACCGTCACCCCCATCTTTCAACTCCAAGCTCCTACACAGGTGCGGTCTTCTTTGTTTTCTGTTTGTTTCCTCCAATTTTGAGCACAACTTCAGTGCTGTTTGTGGAAGGATGCATGAGAGCCAAGATACTTAGCTCCCGGATCTAGCAAGATGCATTCATTTGTCTCAAAACCTAAGACCCTCCTCTTTGTTCCAACAGAAGGTCATATGCCTGTGCGTGATGTTACAGCAATCACCATCAGAAAAGGAAAGAAAGGAAAAAAATTCTAGGGCAGAAAATTGCTGCCTTAGACTCCTCTTCCCGCCCCAGCACCATTCTGCCCGTACTTGTTTCCTCTCTACTTCTTGTCCATCTACTTAGAATGCTACCAAATGTAGGACATTACAACACTAAAGTGCCCTAAAAGTGCTGTGCGCCCTGACTGACAGCTCATGTGTAAGACAGTCTGTGCTTTGGTCATTGAAATTCACAGGGGTTCAGGGATGTCCTTTAGGGGTTCAGGGATGTCCCTAGATGTGTCATAATCTTTATCAGTCCAAATGAAGGGGACAGCGTGGATGGTGGTGAAACTCGCAAAACCTAGTTTCACCTTACTTGTTGAGTCAAACGCATGTTCTCTTCATCTGCAACCTGCCCTCCTTAAGTTTTCCTCCTAAAGATTATGTTGTAGCTTCCTATTTGCATCCCAAATCTCAACTCTCTACCTAGTTTTCAAGAAGTTCACTGATGCGACTCCAATTTATCAGACTTATTTCTTAATATCAGCCTATTGAGAGACAGCCACACTCCAAGTCAACCTTCTAAACAAAATGACTTGCTTATTCCTCCTCTGGGCTTTTGCATTTGCCATTGGTCCCATCTTGAATTCCATCTCTCTTCATTATTACTATTCTACATACACTAATCCTGAAAAACCTGACTGCAAACTAACATCCAGAGGAGGCCTGCGTTAACTCACCTCCCCAATTGGCTCTTCATTCACCTCCTCAGTTATCCCTCTGGATTTTCACAATCAGGTGCCCAGGTTCACTTAAATATGTTCCTCAGGTACCCCCCTTAGACTGTAAGCTCCATCTAGTCATGGACTGTGTCTTTCTAAGACAACACTATCCCCAGACAACCCTGTAAAGTGCCTGGCACATGGAGAAGCTTATCAAACATATGTTGAATAACTGAATGAATGGTTCACCCCTATCATATTGTAAGCTCCTCCAAAATCGGAACTGTGCCCATTAGGACTTTATATAATCCACAATTTCTGATCCAGCTCTTGGTATGATAGTCACTGCACATGCAAAGCAAATGAGCAAATGCTGTTTAGGACTTCACATTCTTCCCAATGTGACACAATCCATGGTTGCTCCTTGCTCTGGCAACTTCAGCAAGATTAAATAGAACTTTTATCTTTAGAGTTCTTATACCAGCAGGACGAATCTGAGGAAAATCCATTAGTGACTCTAACCAAACAGGAAAGGTGATGGGGACACCAAAAAGAAACCCACCTTCCCTCCTGCTGGTTATCTAGTCCTTTCTCCTGTGTCCCCATTTTTAAACTTTTCAGACACAAACTTGCTGTGATCCAGTCAAGATTATGAAAATTTCCATCATGCCAGGCCACCAAAGAATTTTCAGAAGTAGAAGCCACTGCCTTGGCCAGAGGACAAAAATGCCAAAAACCAAAGGTACCTCAGATGACTGACTGCCTTCCAGGGCAGGCCAATCCAAATTGTGACTACTTTAGCCATAAGCTCCCTAGCAGAGATAACCTGGGTATGGGTGTGTTTACTGCCTTTCCCCCAGGCCCCACCCCTCCTTACTAGGAGCTCTAAAACTTTAAAATTACATAACCCCAGACTTACTCTGGACTTGGGTCCAAATTTAAATGAACTGTTGGATTGCCGGGCAGCCCTGGAGGACCCCTGGGAAAAGTCATCAGAAAGCTTAAAGCTCTTTGGGGGCTCCAGAGCTCCCTGGCAGGGACCAGTTATGTGCACAAAAGCAGGAGGCAAGACAAAATCTCACAATAGAACTTAGTGGCTGGAGAGCCAGCTTATTAGGGTACAAAACACAGGAATTTTCCAGCTACAGAGAAGTGAGGGAAATTAGGGAGAACAAGGAAATTACTGGCTGGGAGACAGAGTTATTATGGAAAGCTGATTTCACTGTCCAAAAATTTAGCCTGCACTTTTTCTTGAAATTATCCAAATATTTCAGCAATTATCTATTTATATGGTTGTTTTCTGGGCATTTCCTTACTATTTCTTCCCAGTCTATTATGTAGTGTTACAATTATTTGCTTTTGAAGTCATTTTTTCACTTCCATCACCACTTACAAAGCCTAGCCTGACCGTCCCTCTAGGTCCCAACAGGTCTGGACTAGGAAAAGGTTTTCAACTGGCTTAAAGCAAAATGCCCTGTAACAGAAAAAAAATTTTTTTTCACTTGTGCTACATAATTGAGTTTGATTTCCATACATATCCCCTCCAATAACCACTCTATACAGTTATCCAAATGTCTTCTTAAAAGATATGACAGTTTTCTTTGATAACTCTGAATCTGGAATACAAAATCTGCAATGATAGGAAACCACTTTCTTAGTTTGAAACTAGTTTAATATTACCTTGGTGATGCCCATTTTGCAAACCAGCTCCTCTCTGTTTTGTACATTTTAGAATGCAAAGCTCCTAATAATGAGTGCATGAGTCATTCACATGGAGGTGACTTATTATTCAAATTGAATTAACTGTAAATGCAAGCAATTTGAAAAAAATTAAGGCCTTATGTTCAGTGTTGTCACTACATTTGTTAGGGATTTCATCACTGTGTGGAGGCGTTTAGTTCCAGGCTAACATTTGGACAGATGGAAAGCTCCCCCGGAGCATGTGGGTCAAAAAAGCCAGCTCCACCCGACCTTCAGAGGAACTGAGCAAGCAGCCTCCGGGATCCGCAGCTTCCCTATGTCACTCACACCAGGCAGCACGGAGCACTCCCTGCATTTGACAGGGCACAGCAACAAAACAGCCGGCCAGTTGTGATGAAATCTCTTGTAAATTAAAAAGTGATCAACAAAAATGATCACTGTTATTCCCAGTATTATTGTCGTTAGTATAGAGGGAGTTCCTCTGTGTCTTTTCCTGCAGGTATTTTGGCAAGCATGATACAGTATGCTCAGGATAACAAATGAGTAGTAATATTTTCAAAATGAGGAGAGAGGGATCAGGGAAAGGAGGAGAGAAGAAAGAAAGGGAGAAAGGGAAGAGAAGAGGGAGGAGGGAAGAACCAACACAAATGTTGAGCAATTGGATTCAATCATATTAAGAGTATTGAGTCAATGGAAATTATGTTCACAAAGATTTTCAATATGGGGGAAATCTTATCATGGTTTTATGATGAGGACAAGCAACATGCTTTCATATATGAATTTAAAGAAAATACTAACTGCAATAAGAAATACACCAAATTTGTTTTTCTCATTTTTCTTTTCTTTTTAAAATATTTTTCTGCACTTTCAAAATGCATTTTATAAATATTTTCAGCCCTTGTAATGATAAACCATATTTAAAGTGATGAAAAATACTGCAAAAATTATGGGAACAGTGTGTGTGTGTGAACGTGGGCCCATGTGTATCTGCACCCATGTGTGGCTAGCATGGCTCACTATGAGCTGAGGAGGTACAAGAGATTTTCAGTACAACATTTAGGTGTATCAGATTAGGCATCCTTTTCCTTGGAGAAGGATTCTGGTATAGGCCTCAGTTGGGACATACAAAGGCCCCATGGTTCACAGATCCAACACATTTAGGAGTGGCAGTATCACTCCAACGTCACTACACTACTGAGTCACAGCAGCCATGAAGGCAAAAGTAAGGCTCTTCCCTTTATTGTCAGGGGAGGGGAATGAGACGAGGCATCCACAACTACACCTACTACATGGTAATCAGCCCACATTTGACTGCAGATCTGATTCACACAGGTTTATAGAACTACAGATGTCTTAGACCTCCTCTAGTCAAAGCTCTGCATACCGTTACTCAAGCAGACGTCAAGCAGTCTTGTGGATGTAAACAACAGCTATGCACTTGCAACTCCTAATTTATTTCTCCAGCCGCGTCCTATCCTCTGAGTGCCTCCTACCAACATCCACCCATGTTCCACTACAGACTGTTTTCCACCAAGCACCCAGAGTGGTCCTCTGAAAACATAAGTCAGCTCATGCTACTACTGCCCCTCAAAATCTATTTCACTTGAAATAAAATGAAGTCTTTTCCACAGTCTAATTTATCTGACCCCAACTACCATGACCTTATTTCCCACCATGCTCCTCTGAAAACACAGGGCTTTCAGCACCCTGGCCTCCCCAGTCACAAGAGTCATTCATTTTTCTATCAGGTATCTGTCCTCAACTGTCATTTTAATCTTAAACCTGAATGATCAAATTTAGCATACAAAAAATGCAGAACACCCAGTCAATGTTGAATTCTATATTTAAAAAAATAAATGTTTTAGCATAACTATTTCCCAAATAAGCTTACCAAACTCACTGAGGCTACAAGTAATATCAGGAGAGAAAGCAAAACCTCAACAAGTCTCAAAGGGATGCTGGAAGGAAAGTGAATGTGGAAAGGGTCATGAAGACCTGGGATTGGCCTGAAAGGAATTCTTGAGAGATGTGACTCTAAAATAGTAAAAGAGATGGGTTGACCAGAATAAGAAGAGAGTCTTCTGGGTAAATAAATAGCACAGGCAAAATCACAGCAGTGAGAATTAGCAAGACATTGGTAAACAAACAGAAGTGCTTCTATTAGTTGGCATGAAGGAGCTGACAGAGGAAGCAGACCTGGGCTTGGGAAGACAGGGGAGTCCCACCAACGAGCGGCTGACCCTCTCCCAGGGGCATCTTTCCTTCAGACCTTTGACTTCGTGAATTAGCCATCTATGTTCTCCAGGTCAAACTCTCCCTCCTTCCCTAATCTTTCTAGCGGGAAGTCACCTCTGCCTCCTCTGTGCACCCCAAAAGCACTTTTTGCACACTGCTTCCAACTGGAGTTACTCATGATCCTCTACTATTTTACCATCTTTGAAGGCCAGAGTTGGTCTTTTCCATCCTTGTGACCTGTACAATGCTTCATGCATGGTAGGTTCTCCATAAATGTGTTTCTCTGAATGCTGAGCTTAAACGTTCTAGGATAATCAATATGAAGCCCATGGCCTTGGAACACAAGGTAGGCGAACCACATCAAGGGCCTGAGCCATGGGGTCTCTGTGAAGCTGTAACTGCTCTGTGTTTGAAAAACCAGTGCAGTGTCCACCTAGAAGAGAAAGGTCACCTTCAGGTCCAGAGGCCAGGGTCAGTTGAATAAAGAGGCCTGTAGCAGAGGCTGAGGCCCCATAATTTAATGGGAGTACAGGCCAGATAGTGAGAAGGGGCAGAAAGCAAAGAGCAGACTGGTGAAGAGCAAGAACTCTGCAGTCCACAACACCTACCTTTACTGCACACAGCCTTGGGCAAGTTACTTACTTGCCTTCATCTAAAAAGGCTCTTCATCTGAAAAATGAGTATAGCAGTCTTTACCTTATTGTTTCATTATGAGAATAAATTAAAATAACCCCTGTAAAGCTCTTAGCAGAGTGCCTGGCAGATAGTCTCAGCTTAAGTATGTTAGCTCTCATTATTGCAATCAGATAAAA
>NW_012119821.1:10438109-10459502 GCF_000951035.1 Colobus angolensis palliatus | reverse complement strand
GCTTTTGGGGAGCAACTGAAACAAGAACAGGTGAGCTCTCTGGGTGTGAGAAAGTAAGAAGACAAAACAGGCTACATGCTCGAATGACTTCCATCAATGGCAGCAACAGGAAGCCGAGGAGGGAAAAAGATCAGCAAATTAGCAGATAAAGTTGGCATATGGAAAATTTACAGACTGCAAATAACAAATGTCATGCAATGAACATATGGGTTCTCCATATGATACAGGACTGCACTGAAGGGGCTGGCAGAAGAAGTGGAAAGGACAGTGTTGCTGGATGCAGCACTGCTAAGAGCTTAGGGACTTAAGGTGTGCTGCAGGTGGTCACACAGCTCAGACCCAGTGAGAACCGGAACCCAGGCCCTTTGTACACTGCCAAACACCTTCCAGTGGGCCACCTCCTCCGGAAGCACACCTTGATTACTTAGGAGCTAATTACACACAGCAGTTTACACACACTGCTTTCTGCCGTTTTGGCTGCCTCCTTATGCTTAGCCAGGCGGAGTTCTGAAATACAGAAAGATGGAAGTCATGAAAGTTCATTTTGCCGTCTGTTAGTAGTTCTTTAATATGTATATCTATTATCTACCTATATCTGGGGAGGGGGGAGAGGTGATAAGGGAAGAGATTGGAAATGTCCACAGGAGATTAGCCAAGATGTAGCGGGGAAGAAGGCAAGGTAGAGACTGGAATTAACACAGGATTATTAATAGAACTAGACCAACTGCGGACCTGAAGCAGAAGAGAGGCCAGGTTAGCTCAAGAGTAACAAAGACAAGGGAAGAAGCAGGAAGGGAGGCGAACAACCACAAGGGCCAAGGAAGACAAAGGAGGAAACTGGCATTTTGTTTCTTAAGGATAGTTTCAGGATTGCCTGGGACATTTGTTAACAAAGTAGATTCCTGACCCCCAATCCAGGACCCCTGAGTCCGAACCATTTAGGGCAGGTCCCCAGATAGCACTATGCTTGACTCCCTGCTAGAGGCTGAGACTACTGAGCTGTAGGAAAGTCATTGAAAACGTAGATTTTTTTTTAATTATGGCAAAACAAATATACCTAATACAAAACTTACCATTGTAACCATTTTTAAATGTACAGTTTAGTACTGTTAAGTCTATTCACATTGTTATGCAACCAATCTCCAGAACTTTTTATCTTGCAAATCTGAAACCCCACCCACAATATATATATATTATTATTACTGTTAATTTGATGAATAGCTTTGCTGAAGTTCAGCCAGCTATCCTAGTTTCACAGCTGATATGCAGATAATGGGGCACAGATATTACTGTGGGAATCTAAGATTATGGATCAGGGACTAAGCTGGATTGGTTGTGACATATTTTGAATATCGCCCCTGCTTAGGTTGCCATAAAAGTAAAAGCCGCCAGACGCAGTGGCTCATGCCTGTAATCCCAACACTTTGTGAGGCCAAGGCAGGCAAATCACTGAGGTCAGGAGTTCAAGACCAGCCTGACCAACATGGAGAAACCCCGTCTCTACTAAAAACACAAAATAAGCTGGAGCTAGTGGCGCAAATCCCAGCTACTTAGAAGGCTGAGGCAGGAGAATTGCTTGAACCCGGGAGGCGGAGGCTGCGGTGAGCCAAGACTGTGCCATTGCACTCCAACCTGGGCAACAAGAGTGAAACTCTGTCTCAAAAAAAAAAAAGGTAGGCTGGGCACAGTGGCTCACGCCTGTAATCCCACACTTTGAGAGGTTGAGGTGGGTGGATCACTAGAGGTCAGGAGTTCGAAACCACCCTGGCCCACATGGTGAAACCCCATCTCTACTAAATATACAAAAATTAACCAGATGTGGTGGCGGACACCTGTAATCCCAGCTACTCGGGAGGTTGAGGAAGGAGAATCACTTGAACCCGGGAGGCGGAGGTTGCAGTGAGCCAGGATTGTGCCACTGCACTCCAGCCTGGGTGAAACAGTGAGACTCCATCTCAAAAAAAAAAAAAGTAAAAACTCCAGGGACTACAATAGAAATAATTAATATGAAATAAATATATATTAGGGAAAATATTAATTTTAGTCAAAATTTTTGTTCTTTATGACATGTTTTGGCATTTATGTTTATTTTTTGCATCTAAAATTTCTAACCGCAGAGTGTCACTTGGAATTCTTGCTTTTCACAGGGTCAACAGTGACACATATTCAGAATTTGCATGATATACTATTATATCAATATTCACAGGTACATATATGGCTGCACACACATTTTTACAGACGGTGCCAAATATGCCACTATGTTGATTTGTTGTCATTTAATATTTATGGACAGGTCACAATACGCTGGACACTGAGATGATCTTCTATTCAGAATTCAATATCCAGTGTCAAACCTACCTAATGAATTGCTACTGATTTGAGGTTCATGGTCAAAAAGCCTTCACATGTTAGGGCTTCCTTATGATTTTTCCGGATGTTACTAAGTAATTCTCACATTTTCATTTTGCAAGTCAGTTCTTTGTTGTGAGGATTTTCAGTTAGCATTTTGCTTACTGAAATCATGTACATTTAGGAAATATAAATGTGCCAACATTTGTAGTCATCTTTGTTGCCCTCCATTAAAAATACAGTTTTAAAAATGAGAGCCATCCAGTGGTGTTTTTTAACATCCATGTTGCATGGTATCCCTTTAGTACATAATTGTTTTTTATTTGTAATTCTTGCTAAGTAAATTTATATTGAAATATTACTTAAACTTGATTTTTTAGTAATTAAATCCATATGATGTATCGTGGTCTACCATTAATACATACAATCTTTTGTTTTATCAAATAAATAATGATACTCTTTATATCTATGTGCAGAGTCCACGAGAGACAAAAATTACCATTAAAATCGAACTGAAAAATGGGGGGAAATCTCAATTGTTACACAAAAGTCATCAATATTTTCTCTGTAATTTACATAGCCATCAATGTTACTCTCCTTCACATATGGGGAAAAAAGAGGTATGAAGAAGTTAAGTTGTTTCACTAATGTCTCACCATAACTAGATAAATTAATGTCTCCCTACTTTAAAAAGCATTTCAAAGAGACTTGATCCTTTCTTTGTTAACACCTTCATGTATAAATAGGAAACAGAAATTTTCTCCTTCCTTTCCTGAGGAACATTATAATCTCCTCGTAGACCCCAGAAAGGCTTTGTTTTTATTAAAGACACGTGCTATAAAATACATGAAAATATTGGAAGAAGTGTTTTTATAATATCAGAAGGGTCTGCAGGCTGTTAATAAAATTTCCCACCAGGAGAATACAGAGTGGAGAAGATAAGACTAGACAAAATGAAAATCTATTCATGGGTGAGCCAAATTTAAACATTTGCTGAAACCCTGTGAAAACAGTGCCATTGGTTGTGATTTCCAAGATGTTTTGCAGTATCAAAGAGATAGTGCAAATACCTTTTACCAAAACTGTGACTCAATGAAATAAATCTATATTATAGTATATAATCATGTCTCAAAAGCCCACTATGAAAACCATCAACAATGATTACCACTGCTTTATACCCTTATATAGTTCGAATTTCTAATGAGCACATTAATTATTTGTAATATAAAAATTAATTTCCACTATTTTTAAGCTTAATTTTGAGATTTTCCACTTTGTGGATTATCTGGGTCAAATTTTATACTGCAATTAATTGCAATAAATTGAAATTAAGTGCTTTCCTTAGTAGCCCAATATTTTTCAGGACTCTCACCCCCAGAAACTATTTGTGCATTTTTATATCATAAATAAATTTTAATATTAGTTTTGGACAAACACAACAGGCTCCAAAAGCATTGTATTCTAACCTTGAATTTGTTAAGGAGTTAGCTACTATTTTGAAGTTTACATGGATATCTCATAATTTAATTTAACTACACATGGATATCTCATAATTTAATGCTGTTCTTTTGTGATAAACATTAATATTCCCAGCTAACAATATTTAGCTCTTGGTGCTTTACAAGACACTGAAAACATGACTTGATTACATTTAATTTGATTTCAATTAAAAAGCACTTAAGAAGTTTCTACTGAATTAGGTTACACTGGGTGTTTCTATAGAAGACACTTCATTATCTGAAGCAGCTTTAATTTAAAATTACCACAGAGAGTGAAAAATACTGTTCATTTTAATAAAATGGGCCAAATTCCATATCATTATTTCACAATTGCATGCTGTAGATTTTGGTTTATTAAATAAATGTACAGAGGCACTGGGAAAAGCATGTTATACTGAGTGCCTCATCACAGTTCACCCAAGTCAGAGCTAACCACGCAGCTTTTAAGTCTTAACAGAAACCAGAAATGCTGTGAAAAAAAATAATTAAAAATGAGGAGATGATATGAAGACACTGAGTGAAAATATTACGTTTTTACTAAATTTCTAAGTAGTCAGTTTTACAACTAACTAAAAATGAAAATGAACTTCTGACTTAGGCAACATTAGCAAATAAAGACAAGGTGCCACCAAACCACTGAACTTCCTGAAATACATTTCCCCTTTTAAACAAAGAACTACCTTAAGATCAACTTACTATGTATTCACAAACAGGACAAAAATCAGAACAAAAATTGTTTGTATTCCCAACACCGTGTTAAACAATTTTCTAAAGAGTTATTATTTTACAAGTCCCAGTTTGTGTTAAAGTTTTAAAGGGAGAAAAGGATGATTGAAAACAAAAGGATGATTAAAAACAAATGTCTCAAAGCCAGTGATTTTGTACTAAGCATAAACCACATGGCCAGCTTTCATTGGAAAGAACCCTGCAGATACATGTGGCATGTCCATTTCTGACATTTCAGGAATAAAAGCAACTCTGTGGATTGTGGTTAGTGATTAAGCACCCAGTGAACTTGATGTGTGTATGTTCTTGTATAGGAAAACTTGCAGCATTTTGAGCATTTCACACTTGTAACAATGTATTAGGCCTTCTAGAATTAACTGACCTAAAATCCAGTGATTCCACAATATATCTGTTGGATAATTAGAACTCTAAGGACCAACAAATAAAACACATTATTGAACTTTAGATCTTCAATCAAACAAATATTTACAGCTGCAATTTGCAAAAATTCTTTCCTTTTAAATTGGCACCATATCAAACTCTGTGCTACTGATTTGAAGCATATAAGTATGATCAAAACCCTCCCCTAAAATTACCATTCAAGTCCAAAAACAATGATGTAACCTTTAAAACCATCTGCACCTGCTCTCACAGCCTAGGTGGGTCTCCTCGGAAGACAAATGAAATTTTGTAATTCTAAGATTCCTTGAAAAGTCCATCTGACCTTGAGACCAGGAACAGCAGGGTGGGGAATAGTAACCTGGTTTAGTAACCAGCAGCTATAGATATCAGAGAATGTGCTTGTTGTCAATGATCATTGCTGAAATCTGTCTATACCACACTGGAACAATCAATTTTGTAAATGATTGCAATAATCAAGGAAATTGCCTAATTTATAAATCCTTGCATACAGCATTTTAATGGATTCCTCTATTTTAATGCTGATGCCTTCAAAGCTAAATGAATTGTTGTCCAGGCTGTCATTACACAAAATGATAAAAACATTCCGTCTGGTGGGGAAACCACATCTCATGGATATTCAGACCCTCAACCCATAATCACTCATTAGTGACTTCCATGAAAGTTTTGCACCGCTGAGCCTTTGGAAGAGCGAAAGAGCAAGCTTATTTGTGTCTGCATCTTTGTGGAAATCCCTGTTATAGTTTTGGAATTTGAACAAATTACCTGTCATTGAATTGTAATGCACTGTATGTGCCCCCCAGTTCTGACAGCCTCATACTGTAGTAGTTTTCCTCTCTCTCTCCTTTTTATCTAATGCTGTGCCATTTTTTACCACCAAGCCTCAGAGTCAGCAGGCCCAGAAACACTGAACTCCCAGATCGTGCATCACATCAGCATGGATGATGCTGGATGCGCTGAAGCAAATGTGTGATGTCCCAACCCTTATGCTCCCACTAACCGGTAAATCTATGCAGTCTACCTGGAAATCCAGGCTGCACACTTAGCTCTATCCCTAAGCCCGCCACACATAGATTGCTCTTCTCAGTTAAACCTTGGTGAATTGATTCCAGCCAATAGTGTGCTGTCAGTACTTTACTTACTGCTCAATCTCACTAACCTGACATTTATGGTGCACTGATTGGCCTCTGTCAGTGGTGCTGGTTGTAAATTCACTTTGAAAAGCTTTGTGTTAACAGCCTTCAACCAGGCTCCAAGAAGAGTACGAACAGGCAGCCTGACAATTGCTCGACCTCCTGCCCTTATTACAGTGAGTAAATCAGGGTTTGAGCCATTAGGCTGGAGCCTGGGGCCTACACAAAAAGGATTGACATGACGAAAGGTCAACCTCTGTCACACATGTGTAACAATTTGGATAATGGAATTCTGTAACTTATCTGAGTGAGGTGGCAAATGCTTACAAGGAAAAGTATATATTCTGCTCTGGCTTCTCTGGCTTTTATGCTAAGTACTTATACCGAAGTCTGTATTTCTTGTGTAAATATACAAGGAATGTCTGAACTAATGAAATCTTGGGGTATATATGGTCCTAAAAAAGAATGAAAGAAAAAGAACGAAGCAGGCAGGCTCATAGTTGTTCTACACATAGGGTTCTTTAGCATAGCAAATGGTTTTTCCCATACTACCAGTGTATTAAATCCACCTTCTGAGACAAGAGGACTTTGATATTGTAGGCATAACCCCCAGCTGAGTAATATGTAGTTTTTCATATTTGATCACAACAATTTTTAATCCATATCATACTACAACTGTAAGTGATTTCTGGGTAACACAATAGATATTCTCAAATTAAAACTGCTTTAATTTACACAGTGAAATAAGAAGGTTCCCCTGCAGGCTTCTTGAGACCAGTGTTATCGTCTGACATTTCCATCAGATCACTTGCTGCCAGGCAGTTACTGGGGAGGGCAGGTTTCATTTACCCACTAACCTCTGAGATTCTTTCTCTTTTTATACCTTACTTTTAAGTCAGTGTGGAAAAAGAAAAAAAAATTACATGATGTAAGAAAATATGCAGTTATGGACCAGTAAATATTTGTGAATTATTTTCTTCATATTGACAAAATGCTATCGATAAAAGATGCAATTTGTAAAAAATAGATAAACTCAACTAATGAGAAAAATAATCCTGTGGATACAGAACTCATCAGTCTTTATAAACTATTTGTAGCTAAAGCACTATAGTGTCACATGCATGTTGGGATTAAACCTCACTGATGTGAGAATGTTCAAATGGCTGTTATAATTTTTTTAAAGTAGAATTATTTTTGGACTTAGAAAACCAAGGGTGGCACTGTGCAGCATGATACATAAACCAAAAGGACCAGAACTTTAAATGGACATTTTCAAAGCAACTTAAAGTGCTAAGTTTTGACTTTTAACACAATGCTGGAAACCATTCCAAGAGGCGGCAGATGGTTTTACAGTTTATGTAAAACTACAAAATGCTCACACTCTATCAAATGGGCACCACTATAAAAGACATCCTCAAATCAAATGAGGCAAAGCCAGAGAGATACACCAGCTGTTACTCTGCATAATTTAAAACATAATAGTAGCATTGCTATGGTTTATTTTTAAGGAGAAATTATTTGAATTTCACAAATTTGACCTATTCAAAACAAAACTGGCAGGCAGACTACTGTATTAAATGATAAATTGCTGAAAAACATGATTTTTACTTCAATATAATTGCGACAACTACATAATTCTATCCCCTAGTGTTTTGGTGAATCACGCCAAAATGAGCCAAAGTCTATAAAACAGAATATGGAATATATAATTACAATACTATCACTGGGACAACTTTTAAATGATTCTAATTTAATTGAAAATGATTAATTTAAAATAATTTTTTCAACATCTAAATACATATAAGTGGGTACAGTAGTGTAAATATGAAATTGAGTCACATAGAAACATACATATATTTAAAATATGAAATCAATTCATTTTCTTCTAGAACCAACTACCTATGATGGTTTTGAAAAATAAACATTTAGCAATATGTAATATATTTTTAACATTGGTTTTCATTAATATATCTTGACTTAAGCTAAACAGTAATGATGAAAAATAGACCATTTGCTTAACAGTAAAACTCTCATTAAATCTAAAATATTATGGCACAAAACAAATCACAGAAAGGTTCACATTATGTTATCCCCCTTGATTTTCTAAAGAAAAATAATGAAGGTTTCCACATAGTGCAAATGAAAACGAGACACTCAAAATTTACTCAGGCAAAGAGAAGACAGGTTCTGTAAAATTAAAGCCCTTTCTAGTGTCTTAACTGTAATACTAACAAGTCACTACATTATTTCAATTAGCAGGATAATTTTTCTAGGGTGAAAATAAGTGCAATTTATTTTGTCATTCTTGCTAAAATTTCTTGTCAAGTCAGACACTGAGTTGAAAGGCCTGAGTAATTCTAGCCTATCTTAAACTGTAACCTTATTTTAAACTTCTGTATTTTATTCCAGTAGAATTTTAAGTATACACTGGGTACATTCCTCAGGTCCAGTCATATTAAATTCTGATGTTAAGCAGAAAGAGGAAACCATGTGCAACTAGATTAATTTATCTCAAGGGAAAGGGGGCACATTAATAATTGAGATAATGTTTTCATAAATGTTGGAATCAACTGTGCCTTTTCACTTCTTTATTGGAAGACACATTAGGATAAAATTATCTCATTCTCATCAATAAGACCCAATTGCTGAGAAAGATTGTTTTCTTTGGAAAATATTGAGAAAGATTTTATTTCATATTAAGTCCAAATAGCTAGAAATGTATCATGCATCCAAGTCTTGAAATAAATATATATAACCAAGGCAAGTCATTGTCTGATGCATCCTGTAATGTTTTGTTTTAAAGTGTCTGAATTTATTATTGCTTAAAAAACACATTAAAATTCTGATTCTAAAAGACACTGGCAAAAAAAAATGACTAATGATTTGGCTTTTAGCTTGTAATCTTCTTAAACTATAAAAAATAAAAAATTACCTTGGCTTATTGCAAAAAAAGAAAAAAAAACTCTCTTGGAATTTCCCATAAACAACCTGAAGAGTCAAAACATATTGAATGTAATGAAATGATATTTAACTTTCTTTAAATTGTTGTATTTTGAAGAACTATGATTATACACAAAGAAAATATTAACTGAAAAAAATGATTACATGCTTACAAAGCAAACAAGCTCTCCATGGCTGATGTATATTAAATAACAAAAAGTCATTTTTCTACAAAGAAAATAGAGCTTTTAATGATTAAATAAAAGGAGTAACTAAGGTGAATCTGATTGTTTCTGCAATAAGCCTTCATGTGTATAATAAAGTACAACCTTACTAAAAACAATGAACTGTAAACTGAAACAAAAATCCATCATCTACTTGGAAACAGTGACGGGAAAAGATTAGCAATCCATTTATTGTACTGAAATAAAGATAAGTAACCCTGGTAAGATCCATCAGGACCTGAGTATTGAACTTGAAATAAAAAGACATTTCTTCATTAGTAAATGACTTGAAAAAATGCGCGGAAGACAAATGATTACAGTTGCCTTTTAAAATAAAATAATCATGATTCAACTGTTTTTAATTTTTTAATACACTTTGTTGACTTGCTATTCTGGAAGACATCTAAAAGAATAAGTTTTTGAAATGGATAATTATTACATGAGTCATTGAACAATTATTGCCAAACATTTCCTATATACCTACAATGTATTCCACTTACTGATTCTAATGTGAACAATATGATGATTTTTTAAATTTCAGAATAAAATTTAGAAAGAATTAAAGAAAAGAACTAAAATTTAAGGAACAATCTAACATTTGGAATATTGTATTACAGAAAGAACTAAAAGTTAAGGAACAATCTAACATTTGGAATATTGTATTATAAATGTAACAATTCAAACAGTCATGTTTCATAAAAATAAATTATAATGCTTAAAAATTTTAAACCCATACTCTATATCTTAAAAATCATTATGCTAATAAAAATCTGAAACCTATTTTATAAAGTAAGTATTTTATTTTACAAATGGACATTGGCACTAAGTTACCTGGCCCCAGTTAGTCGCATTTCATGTGATCTCCCAGGAGACTGACACATTTTGTATGGCTGAAGTTTTAATATCCCTTCAATTCCCAAATGTATCTTATTCTAACTGTTGCTACAGTTAATAAAAAAATAGATTATGCCCTGAATTTAGGAGTTGGATCCTGTAGATCATCCAAGCATACACCCAGCAAGTATTTTTTCTAACAGAGAACCAACTCTAAGAACCACCCCAGCACACTCAACTCACATGCCCTGAATAGATAAAATTCACTTTATATCTACTGAAGTACCAAGAAAAAGAAAAACACTGGCTAAATTCCCCACTCTCTTCACTACAACAAAATTTTAACTTCATCAAGAACAAGTAAAGGTAGAAAAGAGAGGTTCCATAGTTTTCAGTGTTAATATACATTATTACAGTCTATATGTTTAGTGGCCTCCTGCCAACGTCCCAATCATTCAAAGCCTTCTGGGGGGGAAAACCCACAATGAACTATGAGATTTTTTTTTCATGTTTATGTCTTTGTCCCCTGGCACTCTAAAAATAGATAGGCATCAAAGTGCAATATAATAGTGTTCAGTTTTAACATATTCAGGTAGAGTAAATTTGTACTATTGAACAATTGCTGTACGATTTTCTTAGAAAAATATTGGCAGACCTTTAACTATATGATATTAGAGTTCCTAATAACACCACTGGAACATAAGAGGTACCTAAAAGTGTTTTATAAACTTTAAACCACATTGGAGGTTACAACTAATTAGTCAGAAACAAAAACCAAAATGTTTCCAAACCAGATGCTTTAAGCCGGGGCACTCCAGCAGATAACTATAGGGTAGGTAGCTCATTAGCTTCCATGTCCTTATTTTGGGCTGCTGGGCTGTTGACTCATACACTCAGCTCCTCCTCCATCAAAACAGGCTTTGCAGACACAGGCCTCAGGACCCATCCCCAATAGTCACGGGAGGGTTCTGGACACCAGGTCTGTTTTTCACACTGTATCTCCACGGCCTAATACAATGCTGGTCAGAGTGGACACTCATCAAAACTTTGAGTGGATTAATAAGTCCCATGAGTTTTATTTAGTGAATATAAGGCAGCTCACAGTGAAAAAGATCATCTTGACAGTCCAGCAAGCCAAGTATGAGAAGCAATCTCTTGCAGAAATGACCCATTAATGGAGCCCAGGGGTTCATGTCAACTTGGCCCCTGGCATTTAAGAAACTTGATTTTCTAGCTATTCCCACTTTGTTATACCACTTGCCCAGTTAGTCAGATTTACATAGTGCTTGAGGGTATGACTTCTGGCCTCTTGTAATACCTAAGCAACTTTCCTTGGATGGAGGTGTCTGAGATTGGTAGGAGGATTACCTCATGATAAGCATCTATCTCTTCAGAAGAGAACCTCAATAATCCACCATAAGCATCTATCTCTTCAGAAGAGAACCTCAATAATCCACCATGACGTTTTGGGAGACACCTCAGGCTGACATTTTTCAAATAGGTTATTTTAAAATAATTGTTACAGGTAAGATTGTGCCATTAAGGTATTATCCTCAACTGGGTTACACCAAAGTGCTCAGTGTTCCCACGTTCTGATTTTCCATCTTGATGAAGATTACATAATTTCTGTTCATCAGAGAAGCAGCAGAATTTGTGATTTCTGATTCCCAATATAATTTGCCTACTTGGGGTCCTTTGAAAGTTGTGAAACACGTGGTCTCTCACGTTCAACACTGACAAAATTGTTTTTATCTGAGAATAAAACAATTCTCAGATTGGGGCCAGTCTCTCCTTCCTCCCCTCTATGCTTCTGTTCCTTTTTGCTCACTACAATAGAAACACACTGGAAGCGCTTGGAATGGGACATAAAGGTCACCCAGCTCAAACATTCTAATGCCCACCCTCTCTGTATTCCATCTCCTCAGCCGTTTTCTCTTTTTCTCAAAGTTCAGACAGATCAACAGTCAAATCCATTCTAGCTGGAATGGAGGCAGGTTAAGGTGACTGTGTCTTCAGACACCTGTAGGCTCTGTTTCCCTGGCTATCGTGTCAGCTCCAGCTCTGTCAGCCTCCTTACTGCAGGTGCTTCAGACACCAGGCATCTACAGGACCAGAGAAATCTATTCTCCGCTACCCTCCGGGGGCCAAGGGAGGCTCTCTTCGCAGTTGCCATCGCCAAAGGCCAGGCTCCCTGCCGGCCAAGGCTCCTGCCGGGTGGCGAGGCACTGTGCAGCGGGCCACTTACCTCCCAGAGATGCTGCGTGTTCCTCACGGCGCCTGCCTGCACCTTCTCTGGGGGCAGAAGCACGCCTTGGAAAGGTCCAATCCAGGTGCCTTGCTGGATCCTCTGCGCCGCGCAGATGCCGTAGGCCAGGCCGGGCACTGTACTGGTGCAGAGGCACACCTCGCGAGGCAGGTCCCGCAGCCACTCCGGCAGCTCCGGCGGGGGTGCGGCGGCCGCAGCGCTGCTGGTGCCCACGAGCCGGCGCAGCGAGTGCAGTGGCCCGTGCATAGGGCACTCGCCGTTGCGGTTGTCCGCGCACATATCGCAACCTGCGGGAGACAAGAAGGAGGAAGGGAAGGGAGCGGGTTAATCCGGCCGCTCCGAGCGGACCATCTTTGAGTAAACTCCCGAGACAACAGCATCACCGCCCGCCTGGGTAAGCCACCTTCGAGGAAGGTGACGCCTTGGGGGCACCGAAGCAACTCAGAGGAGGAGGAGAAGAGAACCCGCGCGGCTCCCTTGGAATTCGCCGAGCCCAGATCTGCCTGGTACCGGGCCAGGACTCTAGGCTCCCCAAAAAGCCTTTGGATCTGGGTGCAGATAGCATGTCCGCTCTCCACGGAACCGATAGTTCCAGACTTCTCCTTCCCGTTTCAGTCTCTCTGCATCTCTCCCGCTGTCTCTGTCTCTCTTTGTCTCTCTCTTCCCCACTGTATCTCTTTCCTTCTGACCCTTTCGCCCATTCCTAAGGTTTCTATCCGGAGTTTCAGGATGTGTTTATCCTTGTATTGCGGGGAAAAAAAAAGCCCGTCTCTTGCCCAATCTGCTATCTCGAAGAGATTCTATACTGGTCGTCTGGGTATTTAGCTTTCCTCTTTTTACAATTACACGGGAGACGATTTAAAACCACCGGACGAGGAGGGGGGAGTCTATCGCGGGTACCATTCACACTTCCTTCGACCCAGAGACTCGGAATCTTCCTCGACTGCCTCCCAAACGCCCACGGGACAGGGCAGAGCAGGCCTGCAGCCCAGCAGAGCAGGAGCCGCAGCCCCAGGACTCCAAGGGCGCGCCGGCACTGGGGTCCCTCAAGCGACCAGTCAGTTCTCCCCCAGGCACTGAAGCAGGGCGGGGACAGGTGGGGCAGGGTGGGAGACGGGGGTGCTGTTCTGGAGGGTTTGGTGTGCAAGCTCTTCCTAGGCACCGGAAAGAAACGAATAGCAAATTTAACGATCAGCGTAATTGTTAGAGAAGGCACCAACTCCTGCCCCGACGGCTGTTCTCCAGGCTAAACGCGATTCTGTCTTGCTATGCAATGGGCGAAGCTGTTGATGAAGCTCTCTCTGACACTCCCTAGAGCAGCCTGCGCGAGAGGGACCCCCACCCTCCGGGTCGGGCGGTAGTGGGCGCCCAGTATCCCTCCACTCGAACTGGGCGGGAAGGGGGCAGGCGGCCACGGGAAACAGAGCCTGTGGCGACTGCGCTGTCGGATCGCAGCGCCCTCCGGGTTATTAATGGGCCTGGAGGAGCCGCTGTGTCTGCGCCTCAGCGCTGAGGGCCTGCCCCAAGAAGGTGGCCGCGGCGCCCGCCGGCGCGACCCAGCCTCCTTGGCCCGGCTTCCCTAAGGAGCCACGGCGACCCCGCGCAAGTGTCAGGCCTATGGCACTGGGCCTGGGCGAGTCCGCCTGGCGGACACGGTGAAAGCTGACCACCGGTGGATGTGCCAGCGCGGGGCGGCGGGTGGCCCTCGGGCATCCAGGCACCTGCCGTAGGCCTTGGCCGCAGCCAGGCCTGGTGGATCACCCTGGATGTGCCCTATCTGCGCTGAAATGGCCGAAACGCCCGAGAAACTTGTGAGTCCGTATGGAACTTTTGTGTAAGGAACACCTAATCGCAACCTAGCACGGTAAGGGAACCCTCAATTTGCCATTTGCTTCACAGCAAAGGAGGGCTAACTATGTAAGCATCCTGTCTCACTGGAGAGGGCTCTAGCCAGCCAAGCCTTCCCTGCAGTCAGCAGCTACTCCTCCACCCCTCCCAAGAGAGCTGAAGAATTAGGGTCGCAAGCTTCTCAGAAATGTCCCCAGACCTCTGAGGTGAAAAGCAACAACTTGCTTCCCAAAGTAGAGAAGTGTCCATGCTGCTGGGTCTCCCTCACACAAATGCCTTCTTCTGTCCCTCCTCTACCAGCAACACGAACTGTTGTTAAAATTCTTCCAGACTGTGCTTTTGACCCCAGGGCCTGGATGGAGTATGCTCACACTTATCCATATGTCAGCCCCTCTGAAACACACACACTTCACACACCCTCTCAAGCTTATTCATTGTGAAAATAAAAACTTCAAGACATTTTGGGAATTACATGAAAGACAATAAACACAATTACAGTGCACACTATGTGTCAGACAGCTGTCTGGAACCAACAACCAGCATATTATCTAAGTATCATGATTCCCATTCTGCAGATAAAACAATTTCCAAGCACTGTTACTCCACCAAGAACCAGAAGCTAGAAAGTGACAGAGAAAGGATTCACAGTCAAAGCTACCTGACTGCAAGGCCTCTAAATCCAGAGATTTTTAAAAGACTAATGAAAGCTGGAAGAATTTAACATTCAAACTCATGACTCAATTGAATTGAAATATTTCACTGAAGTAACTATTTGGGGGCCATGAAAATTGCTGTAGCATGATTGAGTTATAGAGGTTTCCCTCTTTCCCACACTCTTGTGTTTTCAGACATTAAAGTAAGAGAATGGATAGGAAAATACATAGATAATGTCTATAATTGAATTTTACTGTCTGATCTCAGAGACAGCCTTTCAGTACCTTTGCAAAAATAGCTAAAAGCAAATGACAATAAGCAGAGGCAATATGCCCATGGACATAGAAATAAGTCACTCCAGGGAGTTGCTTAACTGATTTTTTTTTCTGCTCGACTCAATGATGCAAATGGTGAGAAGCAAGAGTGTTTAGTATTCATTCCCTAGCAGCTTGTACCAGAGCTTGTGAACTTCCAACATGGTTCTCCACACGTCATCCCATCAACCACATCAGCATAGGTACCACTACCCTCATAGACAGAAAGCACACTTCTAACATTTGTAATGCATGATAATAAAACTGTGGCTAAGGCCTTTCTCCAAGAAGTCCTCTAAAGCTGTCTTCAACTTATTGTTTCATTTGTCCCCATAAAGAGTTGAAAGCCTTAATAGTAGCATTATGCTACTATTAAGAGTGAACAACTGAGGCTCTCCCAATATCTAGAAGACTACCTGTGTGTTAGGTGCACAGCAGGCTAGACAAAGTCAATCAACTTTAATTAGTTCACCCAACAAAAGTCTTCTTAATTTGTGAACCACTTCATGCTATATCAAAATATTCTGCCAGAAAAGTTGACCAGCTGCCATCAAGATACATCTTACATTCCAATGTTATTTTTTAATACACAAAATTCCCCCACCTGAAACATTTGGGTTCTAACTTATGTCTGAGTCTCAGGGTAGCTTGAGGATATTAAAAACAAGTAACATTTCTTGGGGTTGACAAATATGCTCAAGACAAACATTCTAGCTGAGTATAAACACCTACATGAAAAGGTTTGAAAGAGAAGTAGGCTATATGCCCAAACTATATATAAATGTATATATGTCATTATATTACATATACACACACAGAGCATTCCAGGGCAAGCAATACATAACACAACTACTTAGGTTCCTAACAAGGAAGCAAGTAAATGTTCATACTTTCTCTTAAAATCAGGGGAAGAGTTTTTGTACAAGTTCATAATTGTTATTCATAAATAATTTTTTTACATTTGTGAGAGATACTTTCATATGCTCTAAGCAACACACTTTGAAATGCCATTTTAGCATTAGGTAATATAAGAGACCATGGTTTCTTTTCTATCTTGAATAAATCTGTCAGTGCTCCTGTTTAAGGGTAAGGAAGGTGCTGTCATTAGGTTACAGACTTGTTAACCTACTGGCATCAGAAGGCCAGGCCAAGTGCAGCTAAGAGCAGACTTTCACTCTTAATTTCCTATCCTTCTGTATTGTTTCAATGTCTTTAAAGTGCAACAGATTTTTACAATATATCTATTTTAAGGTAAAAGCAGCAAAGCAGACCATGGTTTTCTTTTCTGGAATTTCATTTCTTGTTCTAGGAAAGGTGAAATATAAAACGCTTCCGGGCTTTTGGCGTGTGGAGAGGCCAACAGTCAGGTGCAGGTGCGCGGGGAGTGCGGGCTACACCACATCTTCACTCCCCAGTACCTGCCCGAGGCCTTCGCTGGCTCTCACCCATCCTGTAGTAGGAAATCAAGGAGTAGGTGAAAAGCTTGCTTCCCCGCCTGGGCGGCACTACCCACCCGGGCTGTAAATCCTCCCCTACCGCCGCCAGGGTCGCGGCCGTCAATCCCACAGGCGGAGACCTGGGGGGCCGGCGCCCATCGATCCCAGCCAAGTGACGAGGACCCGGGAGTGCAGCCTGCTGGCAGTGCCGTGTGCACCCTGGGCAGGGAGAGGCGTGGGGGCTGGGCAGCCGGGCAGAGGGTAGGCAGGCAGAGTGCCCGGACCCGAACCTCCCGCGTGGGGTTCACGCCCCTGGGGCTCCAGCCTGCGCTCCCCCCACTGCCTTCTCGAGCTATAGGCTAGATGGGATGGCTGAGGGGGAGCGATGGGCGGGGTGGGGCGCCCAGGCCTCAGGGCCGAAGGCTGAGTTTCGAAGGTCCCACCCCGCTCCTGCCCACGAAAAGCTCTCTTCTAACATGAGGCGTGGCCGCCGACACCACCCACGATCCGACGTCCCCACTGCACCCTGCCACCCACCCGGCAGGGGTCTTCCAAGCCCCGGGAGAGGGTCTAGAAGTAGATCCAGAGGCGAGGCGGGTTTGCCTGGCCGCTGGAAGGGGAGTCCATCGATTGCAGTCTCCACCCTGCGGAGCGGCCCAGCTCGTGGGAATCCTCTCAGGAACTCTCCTTCTAGGAGAGTTTAAAGCTCCCGGCGAATCGCAAAAGCTCTAGGCGTTCTTTGCCCTGCCTGGCTGCCGGCCTGGCCCTGGGACCAAGAGGGAGAGACAAAAGGAGGAGGGCAAGAAGGTGGGAGGGAGAAAATGTGGGTCTTATTTGTCTTCCGATGACTGTATTAATAAATTAAATGGGAGCGCCAGTTTGTGAGGGTGAGAGAATATTGCGCGGAGATAAACCTCGCCGGCCCCTGCCCCTGCGAGGCTGCCATATACAATGCGGAGATGATGAATAGGAGCCGCGAGAGGAGATCGAAGCGGGTCTGGGCTGGCTCCACTCTCTCCTACAAAACTATAGGGCAATTAATTGTGGCTTGTCCCCTCATCCTTCATCTCCTGGTGGCACATATCGATGGAGATTACTGCTGATGGACCATTTTATCACCTTAAATAAACAGTCGCCACCTCGTCTAACCTCAATCTAATATATGGCTCTGTGTTCGGTTTCAGGGCGCTAGATAACGAAAGATGTAAAATAGCTAAATCATGTGTGTTACGGGATGAGGCTTGGCTTACACACACACACACACACACAGAGAGAGAGAGAGAGAGAGAGGAGAGAGAGAGAAACAAAAGCCCACGCACTGAAGCCAAAGCTTCCTCCCACCCGGACCATGTCTGAAATCTAAGGTGCTCGCTGTCGTTGATAGAGGAGGCGCAGGGCAGAAGGGGCGCAGCGGACGTTCCCGGCAGCACGAGAAGCCTGCTGGTGTGCCACAGGGCTCGAGCCCAAACAGGACCTGCGTTTTCCACCTGGGTGGGGAGGGATTAGGGAAGGTCAGAAAACACTCGCCCTCCTTTATCTCTTTCCTTGACCCCTTAGCAAGCAACCTGACAAACCAGTGTTAGGCCCAGACTTCATTTTCTCTCCCCAGCCCCTCTCCCTAAACCGTTGGAAAGCGTGGCATTCCCAGTAAGGGAGCCTCAAGCCCTGCTCCCACACCCATGCACACAACGACACTGTACCCTGCGCAGGAGGGTTCCAGTAAATCCCCAACTGGGAAAGTTGCAAGGTGGTCCAACTCTCCCCTGAGACACCCAAAGTGGCTCAGTTCCTGCCTCCCTCCCAGGTCCTAGGGAAGCACACCTTCACAAAAAAGGCATGAAAAACTAATGGGCTCTGCTGAGAGAACAACCGAGATGCTCCTCAGACATGCCAGGCGCACCCGTGACTGTCTCTCTGTACTTTTCGAGAGTAAGTGACAATGCTTCAGGCAACACACCAGCTCCCAGAACCCGGGAAGAGGCCACTCCGATGAAGCCTGACTAAATCAATGACTTCAGGCAGCCCAGCAGCAAATGAGGGCAGAAATATTAGGGGCGGAAGGAAGGGCCCCATCCCCCATTTATATGGCAGGAGGCGCCACTTGATTTTTAAGAGAAGGCAGCAGCAGCAGCAAAGCATTCAGAGCTTTGGTGGAAAACGTACTTCAGTCACAGGGTAAACTGATACGGAGTTAGTAATATATTGGAGAAGCTCACCCGGGCTAGCTTGCAGTTTCTGCTGTTTTAAAATCTTTTAGAACGAAAGAGAGCTACAAGCCCCGTCACTGTAACATTTGTCATAGATGCCAATAAAGTTTCAAGGTGAAACTAGTGTTCCTAAGTTCTTTTCTTACAGAGCAATGATATGTATTGCTTATCCTAGGCAAAAAGTTACTTCGCTATAAGGGAAGGAAGACGTAAGGAGGCACCCCCTGACCCACCCTGCCCTTTTTATTTCGCCTTGTGAGAAAACGAGAAAATAACTCAATACCTATCCTTTTAAGCATGAAGTGAGAAAATGAAGCAATGCTAAGTGGTCACTTCACAGAATTCTTTTAGAGGGATATGACAAAAAAAAAACTAAAAGAAAAACTAGGGAAATCTATACATGATAAATTAATAGGAGCTTCTCTCTGCCCCCACCCCTACTCACATACAACTCAAGAATGAGGAGAAGCTTCTGTTTTTCACAGCCTTTCAATAACCATTATGCCAACTTTCCCTGCCAAAGGAAATGACTTTCCCAGTATTTGTATTTCTGACTTATTTTAAGCCCCTATGTAGATTAAACTCAATCACGTTTTATCTTTGTAAAAGTATATCCCATGGCTTCAAATGAGTGCCTAAGCTTACTTGTCCAGAGAAGTTCCTGGAAGAATGGGAGATCTGGTCTCCCAGCATTACACAGCAGTATCGCAGCTTTTTATTTTCTTTCTCAATTGCCCTTTAATTAGTGAGCAACGTGGGGTGTAACTCTAACAGGACAATCTAATTTTCTTTTTCTTTTGTCTTTTCCCCTGCACTTCACACACTGAAACAATCTAGTTGGCTCAACAGGAGATATGAGAAGATTAATACAACATAAATCATTTAAATAAAATTGTAATTTATTTTCTCCAACCAGAGAAAAAAGTTATCCAGGCAATAAACTGGTTCAATACTCATATATTAATTAGGAATCTATCCTAATTCTTTCTCGGATTAGACTAAGTTTTCCCTGGTGAAAATGTATTAAATCTTCAGACTGCATTGTAAACAGTACAGGAGCTCAGCACACAGCCAGGGATTTGGGGTGTACTGCTGGTGACTTCTCTAACATATATTTAATTCAGAAGTGAAACTGCAAGATTGATGAAGCAATCTCAGCCTGCAATGGCTATATTTCACTTAGCAGTAAGACATGCCTTTTCCAAGGCACTTTAAAAGTCTCTATTTCACAATTTAAAATAATTGCTTCAAAAACACACATTCAAGAAATTCAGTAGGAGATAAGTATTTTTTGAAATCTGTTGGGAGAGTATAATTTTGTAAAACTTTCTGAAACTCTGAAATACAAGTCTTCTCAACTGCACAGCAAAATTAGAGTTGAAACCACTATTTTAAGCCAGTGCTTTACCCTCAAACTTTATAAAGAAAAAGTAAATACGATTGCTGTTTTTGTTGGTAATTATTATCTCCGTCATAACTATGTCCAACATAATGAAAATATTCATAGACCTCAATCACGAGGCAGTTGCCCAGTGGTTTTTTTTTTCTCAAATCAACGACTTAGGGAATCCTTTAAAAAGCTATAACTGAACTTATTTTGCTTGAAAACGAATTAAGAAGTTCACAGAGCGGTAGACATTTTGCAAGAAGCAACTTATTCAAAATTGAATAGAAATAAATGTTTTTAATTAACTTTACTCATACAGAAGCCAGACGAAGGAATGAGATGAAGAAAATAGCTGAATGAATGCTGATCTTTCAAATCCTGTATTGTTTTCAATCTGACGTTCTTAATATACTTTAAATGTTATCTCCAGAAGTCTCTGAAAGCACGTTTAACACTCCCAACACAGTACAACTTCTGAAATTATCAAAAAGAAGCAGGTATAAAGCAGTACATATTGCTTGATCGTCATTTAGAGTTTTGCTTCCAAATCGCCAAATGGAACTGTACTTGTGATAAGCGTTTCAAATTGTGAATATAGGAACCGAAGCTATAGGAATCCTGATGTTTAGTTAGGCATTTTCTATTAACTTGGAGGAAGAGGGGAGTAAGCGTCTTTTACTAAATTACAGTCACCGTAATTCCTAAAAACAAATAAATAAACCAACACGGGTTATGAACGTTTGCGGGATCAAAGGTGCGCGGATAAAGCGGGATCAGCGGAGAACAGAAATTTTCTTCTCAGTAAGTAGCAGTCATTTTTTTTTCCTTTTCCTTCTTTTTAAATGAACAGTAGATCTAAGAATACTGCCTGCCTTCAAGGAGAAACGGACTCAGTATCATCCAAACTTCCTACTCCAGTGAGGCCTGGGCAGCGAACAGCTTCCGGCCGGTTCCCCCACAACCCGCGGCCCGAAAATGACCTGACGCAGTCACCACCAGAGGTGGGGTGGCGAGTAGCAAAAACAAGCCCTGGTCTGCGTACTCCCCAGAAACGCTGAGGGTCCCTCCCTCGTCCCGGCTAAGGCCAGGCAGGGCGGGTCCCAGACACCCCCTGTCACACGCTGCCACTACCCGCCTGGCCCCGGGCACTGTCCAG
>NW_012119821.1:10436820-10437284 GCF_000951035.1 Colobus angolensis palliatus | reverse complement strand
CCGACGCCGCCGTGAGGGAAGAGTTGCTGCCAGTGCTGCAGGTAGGCTGGGTCCACCTTGAGGAAGGCCGAACCGCCGGGGTCTCCGGGCTTCAGCATGTCCAACGCCTCGAACTGGGGGCAGAGGGCAGGGAAGAGGCGGCGCGTGAGCTGGGCGAATGGGGCCGGGAAGAGGGCCGCTGGGACCCTGGAGAAAGCGCCCGAGCCGGTGGTTCAGCTGGCGGCCGCCCGGTGCCGCAGCTCCCTCTTCCCAACTCCGCTGGGGCTCAAAGTTTACTCCGAAGCTGCGGCGCCGCACAGAGGGAGCTGTGTGCACCCCACTCTGCCTCCCCGATCGCAGCGTGCAGCTCCCATCCAGCAATGCTGGGGCCCGACAGGAGGGCGCTGCCCGGTAGAACTCGGCTGCAGGACGCAACCCCCGCCCTCAGCCAGCGCCCGGAGCCGACCTGAGCCGGGGTGGCGCAG
>NW_012119821.1:10359140-10436334 GCF_000951035.1 Colobus angolensis palliatus | reverse complement strand
GAGAGAGAGAGAGAGAGAGAGAGAGAGAGAGAGAGAGAGAACGGACGGAGAGGGGAGGGGAGACAGTCCAGAAGAAGGGGAGGGGAGAGGGAAGAAGGAAGTTCTAACTGGGCCCGACCCACACTGCTAGTGCGCCTTTCCCGCACAAACTCCTCCGCCCTTCCATCCCCCGTTTTTTTGGCGTGACGTCTCCCGCTAGCCTGTTGTCTCTTTCTGTCCATGATATGTCTTTTCTGGGTCCCAGCTTAGTGCCCTGATCTTAAAAGCAGTGGAAACGCGGCAACCGGAATGCATCTCCGCACACGCTGTAGTGTCGGCGCTGGAGCAAGCCCGCGCTGCCGAGACCGGGTTTGCGCTTTTGCCCGGCTCAGTTTTTCCTAGAGTGCCAGAGTCCACTCTCCCGCCACTCAACCTCTAACATAAATCCTCCGGGGAGAAAAGTTGGGGTCGGAGCCGGACGGGTTGCGCGCTGCAGTGAAACCCTCTGTCTGCAGCCCAGGAGCCAGGCTTGTAGGTGCAGGGAGGCGTGGGACCGAGGGTCCTGGGACCGAGAGCAGCTGGTCCTGGAGGGACTCAAGCCTGGTCGTGGGGCTGGGAGGTGGCTGCGATAGAGTCTGGACACCACCCAGCGTTCTGCCGACGCCCTCTCAGGTTGTCTTCTGGAGGGCTCTTTCTCTCTCCTTGTTGGGGCCAGGAAGCAAGTATCCAGTGTTACGTCTGGTGGCACAACTGCTATGGGACACAGGCGAGGCTGTTTGCAGTCAGCTGCCTGCGGCTGCCCCAGGAAGTCATGCATAGGTTTCTCTACCCAAAACCTGACGTTAGAGGGACA
The DNA here is from genome assembly GCF_000951035.1 of Colobus angolensis palliatus. Classification (NCBI taxonomy): domain Eukaryota; kingdom Metazoa; phylum Chordata; class Mammalia; order Primates; family Cercopithecidae; genus Colobus; species Colobus angolensis. Next base: position 10,435,502 of record NW_012119821.1, on the reverse strand, counting down.
GGGTGGGAGTGCAGCCCCACCTCCACCATGCCCTCTCCCTAGACTTTGTGCCAGGGCAGCCCTTCGATGCAGTCTGGCGCCCGCGAATTAGGCACTTGCCCCCCAGCTCTTCCTGGCATTTTCGGTAGTAGATGGTAGAGGGCACAGGCAGGGTGTGTGAAATTGACCGATTCAGGAGGTACTTTCCCATCACCGGGGTTCTGGCCATACCTCAAAGAGAAGAAACGGCATTTATCTTTCTTCAAACAACCTAACTTATTTAGCACTTGCCAGTCTGAACAATTAATAGCCATTCTTTCCTGATTTCTGCTTGTTTCTTTTTCTCTTCCTACCACTCAAGTTGTCTGAGCCTGAGAAACGTGCTGTTTAGAATTCATCCGGGTCTCATTCAGGATGCTTCGATGTTGGTTGGAACAGAGTTGAACGAAAATGTTTTGACTGGCGTCGTTATGACAAGGTCATCCATCATTGTTGGATAGATTGATAGCACCCAAGTTTAAGGCAGACGCCACGAGGGAAAACCCACGGCGCTGTGGTCCCGGAGGCTAACCAGGCGGTCTCCGCAGACTTCCAGCAACTCCATCGGGAGGAGAGGATGAAGTTCCAGGCCCGTTTCAATTAATCTGCTCGCAGAACTGCCGAAGAGTGGTCTGTCGGGCCACGGGAGAAGAAACAAATGCTCTTTCTCACACTCTCCTGGCTCACTGCTGAGAAACCAGGACACTCCTCTGTTCTCTGGGAGAGACAGTGAACTCCAGGGATGGAAGTCCGGACTGCGGCGGCGGTCCTGTCATCTGCCTTCTTGTTTCTGCCCAAACCCAGCTACTTCCAAGCGCGTGGTCCCCAGAACTGGAAGTCCCAAAGAACCTCTACCAGTCCCAACCCCGCCTCCCCCTACCCCTTCACCCCCTGCCACCATTAGAAAGTCTCGGGATTTTGAAATGCTAGTTGGAGCAGCTGCTTCCGTGGCCCCGTGACGCCCACACTCTGGGAAGCGGAGGAGGGAAGGTTCCTCTCGTAGTAAGATTAGCTGACCTGTTAATGAGAGCTTTGGATGTGCCGAGCGCGGGTAGGCGCTTTACGTCCATTTAATCCACCTAGCAACCGTGCGGGGAAGGCATTATCATTAACCCCCATATTGTAGATGGGGACCGCTGAAGTTCGGGAAGTTTTTAGGTGGGTTGCCTAAGGTCACGCCATTAATGAGTAATGGAGGCGGATTCAAACATCGTTCGGTGAGGTGCCAAGTGCATCTACTGCCCACCCTAGTCCAACCTGTAGCCAGTCGGTCCAGACTGACGCCAGAGGGGGTACCATGGGAGAGACTTGGCTCTCCTCGCTGCGGGGGCCAGGGAAGAAGCTGAGAAGGTAGCGAAGCACCCCTCGCCCGCTACATCTACAGGTGGCGTACCTGTGTTACCCGATTCAAGCTTCCGCCCCACCCACCCTGGGCACAAGTCGATCCCGAGAACCCTAAGGCCCAGAGGGTACAGGGACCTCCCGTGAAGGGGGCAGGAGAAAGTTGGAGGGAGAGCCCCGAAGGCCCGGGAGCGAACGAAGAAGTCTGGAAGGGAATAGACCGGGAGTCCGGACCTCCCGCGCTTCTCCCCAGCAGGCCCACGGCGCCGGGCGGGGCCCCTGCCTCCACAGCGGCTTCCCCGATGCCCGCGGAGTTCGGCTGAGGCTGGGTCGGCGTCGTCCTCCCCAGGTGCGCACCAGGGCGCGCAGCGGCGTAGGCGGGACCCCCGACGCTACGGGCGCTCTGAGGGGCGCTCCCCCGTCACACAGCTGACCCCGGGCCCGCTTGGTCACGGACACCCTGGCGCATATCAGTAGTTTTTAGGAAGTGAGCCCACCGACGGCAAGGACATGCACCCCCTCAAATCCGCTCCCTCCACCCCCTTCAATACTGAGAAGACCGCGGAAACCAATCACTTCGCCCACTTAGAAAGCGATCAAACCTTTATAAAAATCCATGGCTCCCAAATCGATGGGTGAATATTTGCTGGGAATTTGTTCTAGAGGAATAAATAAGGAGCCTGAGTGTATTAAATGCAAACGGGGGGGACACGGTGGTGTTTTTCTTCATTGATTAACGACCTCTAAAATAAAACAAGTGGGAAGAGGAGCCAGGATCGATAAATTACCCAAACTCATTATTTTCTCGAGCATTTTCGCCCCGAAAATTATCCCTGGGAAGCCCATTGTACCCTGAGCTGGGAGGGGAAGGATGGAGCTGGAGGCCAGGATAGGGAGGGAGCAGCAGCAGTAGGAGGGGAGAAGGGGGTTCTGTCCAGGAGACCCTCTATCTGATTTCATTTGACATACAATTCAAAAGTTTGCCTTTCATATTAATTATGTTTTCTTGATGGGCGAGTGGAACAAATGGTCGGTTGCCTTTGACAGGACTCCAATAAAGGATTCAACAGCTCTCCGCTCTGCCCTGGGTGCTCCTGCTTCTAGGTTTAAGGTCACGGGTGGCTGAGTTAATAATTCATTAATATAGACATTTATTCAGAAGGGTTCGCTGAGATCCACTCTTCCTGCCTCCTCCCAGAGATTTATTTTCCTAGGAAATGGATAGGGGTGGGGGTGGGCTGCAGGTGAAAGGAGGGGGGTGGGAAGAGAAAAAGAAAAATGGAGAGAGAACGGCTGGATAGAGCTAGGAGGAATCTTTGCTAAGCCATATTAGCAGACAGGTCCCTTGAGCCTGCCAGCAAAAACTTGGTTGAAAATGTGGTATCCAAACAGCACAGAGACTCTGGCCTGCGGTGGCCGTTTCTCCTTTCATATCTGTTCATTCCCTTGTTTAAAAAGCTCCTTTCCTCCATGGTTTGGGACCAGGGAAGAGCCTTCTCACTGAGGATCTTGGATTGTAGGCAAAAGGGGAAAGTGCTGAGAAAAAAAAAAAAAAAACAGGACCCCACCCCCATCCCTATGAGATTCCCAAGGGAGGAGCTTTGAAACTTGCCCAGACTTGGAGTCTAAGGGAACCTCCTCTCCTAAGGGTACAGGAAACTTCTGGAGGACACTCTAACCCTCAGAAATGGGATCATGGAGAAGGGGGTTGGAGGCAGAGAATGAAAGTAAATAGTAAGTAATAAATGAGTAATGGTCAGATGGGAATAAGTGCCATGAAAAGCAATAAAGAATAGAGGGAAAGGGAGTGCATGTAGGTGGAAGGGGTTACATATAGTGGAAGGGGTTACATACTGTTTTACATATAATGGCCAGGGAAAGCTTCTCTTAGAAAGTGAAATTTAAATAGAGACTTGAAGCAAGAAAATGCCAGTTTTCTGTCCAGAGCAGGATATTCCCTGCCCTAACCTATAGCCAGTGGCTAAAGCAGTAAAAGGGACCTCTCCTGAAGAACTGTCAAAGATTTGCCTCCTCACACTTGCTTCCCTTAAGCTGCTGTGTACTACTTGATATCCTTTCAATACCTCCATTGACTGTTCTCATCCGTTGGAGTCACCTAACTTGCTGGTAACTTAGACCCTGACACAGTGACCCACCTCCAACTATCCGGACCTCAATTTCTTCAACGGTCCAAAGAAGGGGTAGGACAAATGCAGTGTTCTGTCCTAAGCTTTTATGAAGCAGCTACCGAATTCTGACCCCCCACTCCATTACATCTTTTATACCCCACTCCACTCCTGCATGCTGTGACTCTAAGATGTCCATGGTGTAAAGTGTGTTGCACAACTGAAAACTGGAAAACCCTCACCATTGATTTTAATTACTGCATTATGCCCACTGATCCCTTTGCATCTTCACTTGTTCATCCTTACTTAGTGACAGAAGACAGTGCCAGCCACCATTGGAAAGAAAGCGAGCGAGGAGTGAGGCAGAGAAAGTAGAAGGCGGTGAAATGCTTAGCACGCAGAAGCCAGCTCTGGCCTCAGGTGATGCAGCAGGTGCCTCGCCATTCATCTGATACACCCTCCTCTACTGAGGCCTTGGCAGTTTAGACATGTCCTTCCCTCAGCTTTCCTCCTCGAATAAAAGTACTTGGAAGTTCAGCTCCTGACTTTGCCAGGTCAAAAATGGCCTCTGCGTCTGGGAGACCAATCCCAGGTGATTTGTGACCACTCTCTTTCATCCTCCGCCAGGACCCTGGCAGACAGCACCTGTTCACGTCACTAGAAATGCAGCCGAAGCCTCCAGCTCCTTTCACCCTGGTCACCCGACAGCTGCCACTCAAACAATGCCTCTCAGCCACCTCAGGCCTGGTTTGGATTTGACCTACTGACCTTGAGGTGAAAGGCTCTACAGTCCATTATGAATCCCTGGGGCCAGTTCATTCTTCCAGGAAAGCCTCTAAATATATCATTTCCGTTTGCAGGGAAATCAGCTATTATAATTTGCAAAGGTCTCATGAGTTTGAAACATATTGGTGGCAGTTCAGTCCCATAAAGATTTAATGAATAGCCACTGGGTGAAAAACAACTTATTTTTTTTTTTTTGTCTTGACAAGTCAAGGAAAAGAGAAATAATTAGACAAGAATAGCTATCCCTTCAGAAACTCACACATTCCCTTCACTATCTCCTTCCCATCCCACCCTTTCCCCAGGAATTTAATCTTATATTTTTCCAAGCATCTGTAAAAATAGACAAGCCCAATTATCATTACCTACAATTTAACAGCTATACAGAATATCTAATGAACACCTACTGTGTGCACGAGACTTATTGGTAGAGATCTCTGGGACAATCTCCTTTGAAGCTCTTCTAGCAAATGCTACCTGGTTCAAACACAGTCTTCTGTTGGTCACCAGATTGTTGCTTAAATTAGTTGAAGCCTATAGGACTCCAGTCATAACCAGGATGAGGTAAGCATGTTACAGTGCATCTGTTAGAAATTAGAAACATATGCTATGGTTGATTCACATTCTGAGGGTTGGCAGTTCCTAGGCATGGTAGGTTCCCCTGAGTGCCCAGCAACAGTCTCTAGGAGCGGCTTCCAGCTACCCTCTAAATGAGGGGGTTCCTGAGGCTTCCCCCTTCCCAGGGCCGCTTGAAGAAAGAGAATGCATATTCTCACAGCAGATCTTACATATACCTAGAGGAACCCAAGGAAGCCTGTCTGCCTCCCTCATCATACACTTTCCTGTCTGGCTGCATGCCCTTACCCTCCTCTGAGCTAGGGTGTCAGAGGGTGACACTAAGGCTTGTTTCCATTGAATTGTTTCCAGTGAGTCTACGTTCTCTGTGTAACAGCCTCTCAAAGAAAAAAGTAACCTATTCTTAGTTTCCTTTTGAAACTGGAAAACTTGTCTTTAAACCAAAATAAAGACACCGTGCAGGTCACTGTGAGGAAAACCAAAAGTGTGTAAATTGTGGTACCCCTGCCTTCCATGATCTTATACTGTGGAATTCTTTCAGAGACCTAGTTTCTCTCTCTGATGCCCAGGTTCAAGAGCCGATAAGTGGCATAAGAGTTCAGAAGAGAAAGCCTTCACTTTAGGAGATAATCAAGCAAAGCCTCACAAACGAGATGGGCCATAAAGATTGTGTGCATTCAGGTGGGTAGGGAGGAACTGAGGAAAGGTGTTCTAGGACAGGGGCTGCCTGAGCAAAAACCCGAAAACTGGACCCTACACAGTCTGAGAGGCCCAGGTGACTTTTCTTCCTCCATTCATGAGAAAAATGACTGGATGGCTGGCTGCCCTCCCTAAGAACCAGGACCTCATCTCCCTGGGGGTCCTGAAGCCATATTCCATAGATTCTGAAAGACGCTTTTATGAGAATGTTGTGACCTAAAATATGTTCAGGCTTAAGTCAGAGAATCAACTCACAATTAGGGCAACTGAAAAACAGTTGAAGGCTCCAGGATAAGGCCATCAGTATAGCCCATATTGCCCTGGACTGTGATTTGGTGAGCTTGGCAATGCCATTTCCTAGCTCTGGATGGCACAAACTATGATTTTCTGAGCTGCTCTTTTTAAACTATGAAGAACTATGATGAAAAAAAGAATGAAGTGAAGTTTAAAAGACTAGTGATCCAGATACATCTGAGGTAAAGACCATGTAGGAAAACGTTTTAGAATAAGCAAATACACTCCCCAAAGATCCTTACAGGTTAACCATAGTTATATAGCTCGACTGCATCAGCCCTACTTCTTTTTAACATGCTTATCTCTCAGACTTTGGGGACAAATGACCCGGTCCTCTATCTTCACATACACACAGGTGCACATGCATACACAGTCCCTCACAGACTTATACCAACTTGGTCTTCTCTCCTTTCTGTAAGGGAGAAGGGAGTGGAGGGGCTCCTACTCTGCATTCTGGAATGAAACAACAAAGATGAAGAGTGCCAATCTGTGAGGAAAAGATCTTTGGGAAGACTCCAAGTTACATGGTTAATCTCCCTTCAAAAAAAAAGAAGAAGAAGAAATTGCAAAAATGCAACTTAGGATTCCTCACACTCAAAGAAAAAAAATTATTTTTGCATTGATAAGACTGCCAGATTCTTAAATAGAATGTTTTAAAAGATGAATAATCATAAAATACATTATTAGTCTATTTTTATAATACAATAATTGACAAGTGATACTGGAACATTGATGGGAAAATTACCATTTTGACAATTCAGTGGTTAACAACTTGATTTTTAAAATGTTGCAAAGTTTGACCATATTCTGGGCATTTCCTTCTGGTCTGTCTACAATGGCAAGCATTTTTCATTGAAACATACGTTTGAGTGGACAAGTATTTTATTTGGCAGAAACCTAATAGTTTAAGTATAGATTTTAAAGTCAACTGTTTGCTCCGTAAGCTAATGTTTTCAAATAGAGGCATTTTTCACAATTGTTTTCTCAAAACAAATGTTTGTCTTGGAGCCAGTAGAGGTCAAACATTCCAGTAAGCTTCTCATTTAGGACTGTCACTGCTGTTCTGTCACCTTCAAGATCTTCTGTTGGTCTCATTCTCTTACAGAATTCCATGAGTTTCTTTACAGGGCTAGTCCCCCCAAAAATGATTTTTTAAGGTGAGTGCAAGCATTTTTAAAATGATTTTTTTTCTTGGTAAAAATGAATTGGAAGTACATTCACGTTTAGCAATGTTGTATTTCATTTGTGCAGATGCCATTTTGCTTGTGGCATGATTATTGGCACTCTTTGTCTTTTCATTGCCAGATAGAGAATGGGTGGTATGAGCCCTCCGCTCCATTCTCCTTGACAAAAAGGAGAGAGGATCAAGTTGGTGTGAGTCTGTGAGTGACTGTGTGTGTGTGTGTGTGTGTGTGTGTGTGTGTGAAGATAGAGAGGCCAGGCGCAGTGGCTCAAGCCTGTAATCCCAGCACTTTGGGAGGCCGAGACGGGTGGATCACGAGGTCAGGAGATCGAGACCATCCTGGCTAACACGGTGAAACCCCGTCTCTCTTAAAAAATACAAAAAACTAGCCAGGCGAAGTGGTGGATGCCTGTAATCCCAGCTGCTCGGGAGGCTGAGGCAGGAGACTGGCATAAACCCGGGAGGCGGAGCTTGCAGTGAGCTGAGATCTGGCCACTGCACTCCAGCCTGGGCGACAGAGCAAGACTCCGTCTCAAAAAAAAAAAAAAAAAAAAAAAAAATAGAGGACCACTGTAATTTATCCCCAAAGTTTGAGAAGGGTGTTAAAGAGAAGCAGGGCTGATATAGTTTAGCTATATTACTGTAGACTCATTCAACTGCAGGTGGCAGAAATTATTTGAACTGATATCTACTGGGAAAAAAAGGATTTGGTGGCTCAAATATTTAAAAAAACAAAACAGGTTATGGTTTTCAGGTATAGATGCATTCAGAGGTTCAAACAACATCATGAAGTCTCAATCTCTTTATCTCTTTGTTCTGCCTTCCTCTGTTCTGAATTTAATCTCAGGCAGAATCTTTCATGTGGTTGCCCCCACCTTATTCTTCTAGAATAAGATAGCAATCCCAGAAGAAAAACTTCCAACAGAAATTCTAGAATTAAGTCTTAGACTAATATGGTCACCCTGCTATCCCTGAACTAGCCAGTATGACCAAGGAAATAGAGTACACTGACTGACCAGGTCTGGACTTGAGCCCTAACCAAGCCACATATATTGAGACAGCCTTCAGGACATGGCACAACGAAGAGAAAACTAGGTGGAGACCAGCAACTTCTTGAGTCTAGGAAATGGAGTCAAGATTCTGGGGAGGCCAAGGTGGCTAGAGTGCAGAACAGAGGACTCAAGAGGATAGTCCAGATAGTCGCAGAGTGCAGGAGAGTGTTCAGAAGCATGCTGATCAGGTATGTGGATGAGTCACCCATTTCTCCTCTCCTGAGGAAATAAATGATGCTAGTACCTTAAATATCCTTCCAGAGATATTCTGTGCATATATAGTTACACCTCTTACTCAAGTGTTATATGATACACACTGCTCTGCATCTTAGTTGTTTCCATTTAAAAATATAGCTTAGAGATTGTTATATACTTATAAATAAATAGGATTTTCAATTTGTTTTTATAATGTTATGCTCTAATTAATTTAAGCAGTTGTCTATTTTGTTTGTTTCTCACCATCTGTATTTTAAGAAGCAGTTCTTCATTGATAGCCATTTAGATTGTTTCAAATCTCTTATTATTACACATAATTTTGCAATTTGGCACATATATCCTTTTGCATTTCCTGATGAATATTCCAGTGGTGTGCTAAGATGGGTTTGTGACAGCCATTTGTGAAAAGTCCAGGAATTCTGATATCAGTTGATGTTAGAACAGTAGCTTGAAATTGGGGTGGTGGAACTACTTACACCATTAAAATGGGCAAAGTCTACAAATAAAAGGCTTCCATTACCTTTTTTTTGTGGGGAGAGTTGATTGTTAAGTATTTACAGTTCCCACTGAATACCTCCCCAGTAGTGGAATTGCTGGGTCAAAGGGTATGTGAATGTGCAAAGGGCATGTGAATCTCCAAATTTCTCCTCATTTATTTAGTTACATAAAAAGCTTTGAATAATCTGCATTGCAGAAGCCATAACAAATTTAAATAAAAAACAAAATTCTGGAGAAAAAAAAATAGGCAAAAACTTTTATAAAGTTTTTCCTGAATCCTCACCAGCACAGTGTTATCAAAATTGTAGATTTGTGCTAATCTGATGGTTGAAACTGGTTTCCCAGTGAGGTTGTAATACTTACGTCACTTATTATTGGAAATTAGCAACTTTTTATATGTTGAGTTTTCTTTTTATTAAAAAACTCGATTTACATCCTTTGCCTATTTTTCCCTTTAGATTGTGTGTGGTTTTGTTTTGTGTTTGTGTTTTATAAAAGCTCCTTTTCTGTTAAGACAATTAACCCTCTTTGGGTTCTGGGTTATGAGTTGCCTTTTTTTTTTTCTCCAGAATTTTGTTTGCTATTTAAATTTGTTATAACTACATTTATCAATATTTTCTGTCATGCTTTTTAAAAATAACAGCTTTATTGAAATATAAGTTACATATTATAAAATTTTCCTTTTAGCTGTATGCAATTCAATGATTTGTAGTATATTTGCAAAGTAGTGCAACAATTAGCACTATCCAGTTACAGAATATTTTCATCACCTCAAAAAGAAACCCATTCTTTTGGGTATGGGTTTCTCATTGTGATTTTTATTTGTATTTCTCTGATAACTAATTATGCTAAGCATCTTCTTGTGTGTCCTTTTTTTCTTTTTCTTTTTCTTTTGTTTTGTTTTGTTTTTGTTTTTGTTTTTGAGTCAGGGTCTTGCTCTGTCACCCAGGCTGGAGTGCAGTGGAATGAACACAGCTCACTGCAGCCTTGACCTCCTAGGCTCAATCAATCCTCCTGCCTCAGCCTCCCCAGTAGCTAGGACCATGGGTGCACATCACTACATCCGGCTAATTTTTAAATTTTTTTGTAGGTAGACACAGGGTCTCCCTGTGTTGCCGAGGCTGGTCTCGAACACCTGGGCTGAAGGGACCCTCCCGCCTTGACCTCCCAAAATCCTGGGATTACAGGTGTGGGTCACCGTGCCTGGTCCTTTCTGTGTCTCGTGGGCACTTGTACATTTTCTTTGGAGAAATGTCTATTTAATTCCTTTCCCCATGTTTAACTTAGGTTATTTGTGTTTTTGTTGTTGAGTTCTAAGAATTCTTTGTGTATTCTGGATATGTTTCCTATCAGATATATAATGTGCAAATATTTTTTCCCAAACTGTGCATTGTCTTTTCATTTCCTTGATGGTGTTCTTTGAAGCACAAAAGTTTTAAATTTTCACACAGTCCAATTTACCTATTTTTTCTTTCCTCACTGGTCTTTTAGGGTCATATTATGACTAAGGTCATTAAGATTTACTCCTGTATGTTATTCTTAGAGTTTTATAGCTTTAACTCTTATATTAAGGTCTATGATGCAGTTTGAGTTAATTTTTTTAGATGATATGAGGTTGGAGTCCAAATTAAACCTTTTGCATATTCAGTTGTCTAGGTACTATTTCTTGAGATGACTATTATTTCACCATTAAGTAGTTTTGGTATCCTTTTGAAAAATCAATCGACTATAAATGTAAGGGCTTATTTCTACACTCTCAATTTTATTCCACTGACTTATATATCTCTTCTTGTACTGGCACCACACCGCCTTGATTATTGCAGCTGTGTAGTTAGTTTTGAAATCATGAAGTGGGAGTTCTCCAGTTTTGCTCCTCTTTTTCAATATTTTTTTCTCTGCTATTCTGAATTTCTTCAATTTCCATATGAGTTTTAGGAACAGCTTGTCAAATTCTGCAAAAAAAGCTAGCCGAGAGTTTTATAGGGATGCGTTGAATCTGTAGATCAATTCAAGGAGTATTATATTCTTAATAATATTAAGTCATCTGATACATTAACATGAGATGTCTTCATTTGTTTGTCTTCTTTAATTTCTTTTGACAACGTTTTGTAGTTTTCAGTTATGAGTATTGCACTTTTTGTTAAATTTATTCCTAAGTACTTTATTCTTTTGATACTATAGTATATGGAGTTGTTTTCTTAATTTCATTTTTGCATTGTTCATTGTTGCATATATAAATATAATTGACTTTTGTGTGTTGATCTTGTATCCTGCAACCTTGCTGAACTTTATCATTTAAAATTTGTTATTTATTTTAACAGTTATTTTGTGGATTCATTAGGATTTCCAAAAAAGATCATGTCATTTGTGAATAAAAGTAATTTTATTATTTGTTTTCTGATTTGGATGTCTTTTGTTTCTTTTTATTGCCTAATTTCCCTGGCTAGAGCCAGTACAATATTGAAGTAGCAAAAGTAGACATTCTTGTCATTTTCCTAACCTTAGGGAAAAAAGCAATCAGTCTTCTACAAGGTTAGCTGTGAATTTTTCAAACATAGCTTTTATCAGTTTGATGCAGTTTTCTTTTTTCCCAGTTATTTTATTTTATTTTGTTTACCATGAAAGGATGTTGGATTTTGTCAAATGTATATTCTGGTCTATTGGAATGATCATGTGATTTTGTCCTTTATTCTATAACACATTGTATTGTATTGATCAAGTCTCAAATGTTAAGCCACCCTTGCATTCCTAGGATAAATCCATTTGGTCATGATGAATAGTCCTGAATTATTTATCAAATAATTCATCCTGAATTTGGTTTGAAGTATTTTGAGAAATTTTTCATCTATTCTCTTGAGGGATGTTAATTTGTAATTTTCTTGAGACATCTGTAAAGTTTTACTATCAGTAGAAGTATAGTGGTTAAGAGGATGAACTCGAGTCTGAATGACTGGGTTTGAATCCAAGTTGTACAACTTATTAGATGTATAAAATTGTCCCTCCTACAGTTTGGATGTTTGTCCTCAAAAACCTTGTGTTGAAATCTGATCCCCAATGTTGGAGGTAGGGCCTAATAGGAGGTGTTTGGTTCATGGAGGTAGACTACTCATGAATAGATTAATGCCCTGTCTGGAGGGTGGGTGTTCCTGAAAGAATGGGTTGTTAAAAAGAGCCTGGCATCTCCCTCCCACCCCTTTGCCTCCTCTCTGGCCATGTGATCTCTACACAGCCAGCTCCCCTTCACCTTCTGCCTTGAGTGGAAACAGCTTGAGTTCTCTACCAGTAGCTGAGCAAATGTTGGCACCATGCTTCTTGTACAGCCTGAAGAATTGTGAGCCAAATAAACCACTTTTCTTTATAAATTGCCCAGCCTCAAGTATTCCCTTATTGCAACACAAAATGGATTAAGACATTCTGGGCCTTTTTCTCATTTTTAAAACTTGAGTTGAGAATACTAGTACCTATCTGATAAGGTAATTGTGAGGATTATATGAATAACATAATGTGCTTACGAGAGTGCCCAGCATATAGTACTATGTAAGTGTTATTATTGCATTATTATATCTATATGTAGTTTGTTTTTTTCTAAAATCATCTATGGGAATTTGGACAATGTAAATGGTGCTAAATATTTAAGGATTATGTAGTATGTTAAATATGTGAGTTATTTGAACCTTAGTCATAGAGCAAGAAAAAGTGATTGTCTTAAACTTTATATGAAATTACTAAAGTTGTACATTAAATCCCCCCTCTTGCTCTGAGCTATGTGAGCCAATACGTTCCCCTTTTGAAATAAGCCACTGCACAAAAGGATCTGTCTCACTGGCAACTCCTGTTTGATTCAAGTTTACACATGCACACATATGTCAGAAAGTTGGCCAGGCACAGTGACTTACACCTGTAATTAATCTCAGCACTTTGGGAGGCCAAGATGAGTAGGTCACTTAAGGCCAGAAGCTCAAGACCAGCCTGCCCAATATTGCAAAACCCTGTCTCTACTAACAACAAAGAAAGAAACAAAAACAGCTGAATGTGGTGGTGCACACCTGTAATCCCAGCTACTTGGGAGGCGGAGGCATGAGAATCCCTTGAACCTGGAAGGTAGAGGTTGCAGTGAGCCGAGGTGGTGCCACTGTACTGCAGCCTGGGCAACAGGATGAGACTCTGTCTCAAAAAAAAAAGAAAAAGAAAAAGAAAGAAAGAAAGTCTTTTAACATTTCACATAAGGTTAGAATAATCAGACATTATCCTCCCTCTTTGATCCATTTCCCTTTCCTCTTCTCACTACTTACTAGGGGGTTGCCTGTGTCAGAGCTCCCCTCCCTACTGTACTTCCAGGAACACCATCTGATTATTTGGGTAATGGTGGAACCCCTGAGCTACTGTAAGCTCTTTGCAACAGCATCACATTTCTATATATTTGGGTACATTTTTATATATTTGGGTAATGGTGGAACCCCTGACTACTGTAAGCTCTTTGCAACAGCATCACATTTCTATTCCAGACATGTGCTAAAAATTCTCAAACCTATATTGAATAAAGTCAAAACACATTGGTTCTCTCATTCAAATTCCTTCACTATCTGGCCCTCATCTAATTTGACATTTATCCCTTGTAACTCCAAATATGGTACCTTTCCTGTTGCCAGAATAATCTCCTTACTCTCTTCTATAAACTGTAGTATCGTGTATGACTTTGTGCCTTTGCTTATTCTGTGTTTTTTTGTTTTGAGGTCCCTTCTCTCTGTTCCATTCCTGCTAAAAGCCCCTATCTTTCAGGATCCCGCTCAAGTCTCATTTTCTCCTGGGAACCTCCCCTGCTTATATTCACCTTTCTGGGAACTCCTATAGTTCATACTATCTGGGTCACTTTTTTGGCACTGACATTCTGAACTGTCATGTGTTATACTAAACTCTAAAATATGTGCTAGATTTGTCTCTTAAATAAAACCATAAAAGGCCAGGTGCGGTGGTTCACGCCTGTAATCCCAGCACTTTGGGAGGCCACGGTGGGCAGATCACTTGAGGTCAGGAGTTTGAGACCCGCCTGGCCAACATGGTGAAACCCCATCTTTACTAAAAATACAAAAATTAGCTGGGCATGGCGGTGCACGCCTGTAATACTAGCTACTTGGGAGGCTGAGGTAGGAGAATCACTTGAACACAGGAGGTGAAGGTTGCAGGGAGCTGAGATGGCGCCACTGCACTCTAGCCTGGGCAACAAGCGAGACTCTTGTCTCAAAGCAAAAACAAAAACAAAAACCCATAAAGTTCTGGAGGACAGGGATACAGGGATTGTTACCTACCCTTATTTTCACATACCCCTCATACACCATCAGTTCCTGACATGCCACTAGGTGCATGGAGGCTGTCATCACATACTTGTTAAATCATCATTAAATGAATGAGTGCATTAGTGAATGAATGAACGAACAAGGGTACACATAAATAAATGAACAAATGAATGAATGCATTTACCCCAAATTCCTACCACATGGAGGTTTGTCACAGACAAAACCCAGAGAGTCAAAGCCAACAGGAGGCTTGTAGTTCAGAGACTATGGCAGGGCTAGAGGGTGGGGCTGGCAAATGAGAGAGTTTGAGTCCACCTGCCCTCTGTGTTTTAGGAGAGTGCATTCTTGCACTCTGCCTATGTATACAGGGCTCACTGTCTTTCATGATGCCAGTCATAAATAGCCACACATTGAATTATTTCTGCATTAGTGTCTGTTTATACTCCTAAGTCCTTTCTGAAGCTAAGGGTTTCTGCCCCTGAGACCCCCATGGAGCCTTCACACAGCTCTTTGGAGTTGTTGAACTACACCTTCATAAACAGTTCTTCCAATGAAGGAAGGGAAATTAAGAGATTCTTCCTCTCAGATGGAATGACCTGATAAAATTACTACATTACCATTATCTCTTGCAAGTCTTCCCTAAGGTCTAATAATTTCCATTAAGACCTTGTAAGAACAAGTCAGAAGTGTGTGGTCCATTTTCTCTTTAATAGGAAATGCCAGCACACGTCTGTGGACTGGCAGAATGCATTCATATCTCATACACGAGCAATGCTGGGACATTCTAAATGAGCTCCATGGTGTGTAATCATGGGGCCAAGAAATGAAAGCATAAAACATTATGTGATCTGATCGACACAAAAGAAAGAAATGGAAACTTGGCTGGTCCTAGCAAAGCCCCAGATAACCTGAGAGAGTAATCTAATTAATTTTTAACTACATGGCTTTCATGAATTCTACATGGAATACAGAGTTTGGAAATAACATAAGCTACATCAGCTCCTGGAAGAATGGAGGAAATTTTTATTTATTTAATACATTCAATTTCCAAATTTCTTAGTCAAATATGAACAAATATACACACTCAGAAGGAAAAGCTTCACCACTGGATGTTATGGGATTGGAGTGGAGTGGGGAATATGGTAGACCAGGGCAGATGGAAGTTTAACGAAGAAAGAAGTGGGTGGTGACAAAAATCAAAGAACTCCTCTCACTTATCCAAAGGAACAGAATGTCAGGGCCTGGGAAATTTCATTGTGCCTGCCATTTCCATGGCCTCCCTTGTGAGGAGTTTGTTACCAGCAGATGTAACATATAAGTGTACATTTAAAACCAGTACACTGGCCATAGCGAAGCTGACCAAGAATGGCAGCTTAACCCAATCACAGCTATCTACACATGACTAGGTGACCTTGTTTAAGATCTCTGCCGAGAGGCTAACTCTGTGCTGGCAGGGACTGACTGACCAATCAGATTTTTTTTTCTTGGGTAATGTGATTTGGGGGTAGAGTCTCTGGGTCTGTAAGAGTGGGTTCTTTGGAAGAAGAAAGCAAGAAGTTGACGCACCTCATAGTAGCACAGTAGAAAAGTGAGGAACAGAAAGATGCCAGCCCTTGAAGAAACAATAAGGTGGCCCATTCTCTAGAGTTGTTTCTTAAAAGACATTTTAGCCTCGGTGGGCAGGGCTCTTTAACTAAGGCATCCTAAATGAGTGTCCTTCTTTTCCATCCCAAGTACCAACAAACATGTTGCATAACTGTTCCCCACCTAGGGGCTTTGAGATGGATCGAGGCTATTCAAGCATCTGTGAGCTTGACAGAAAGAAAGTCTTCAATGGTCCTTCTGACATTTTCTTGTTTGTATTTTAGCCTCAGATTAAAAAAAAAATGAGCTGAAATTCTTCATCCTCACTTCTTTGTCTGAATTGAAATGCAATACATGTTATATAACATTCAGGGTAGACCTCTACCATCAAAATTAAATTAGTGGTGGGCAAAATGAGAGAGATTTGAGAAAGGAGAATGTGTGTCTTTAGAATTTCATGTGGTAGCCTAAACAGAAGAGGGAAGCATTCTAAAGTAGGTTAGCACATCCAATTGCCTATCAAAGTTAAGAGGGGGTTTTCTATAGCAATCCCTCTGAAAAACTAGGATTTGAAATGCTTGAAGTGTGCTTGCTCGAAAATGATAACAATCCAATATTTGTGATTCCAAAGTTCTAAGTGTTGAAAGCTCAGATTCAGGCATGCTGGTTTTAATGATGCATATTTTATCCTAGACTTGGGTCATGAATTACTCACAATTTCTCTTCATGTAGCACATTTGTACTCTTCATGGATCAAGAGCTTCATTAGACTATTTTCTTACTATAAAAACTAGCACGGTTTCACCAGACAGCTGGGCAGTGTGTTGATCCTGAATGGAATCTGAGCTGTAATCTCATCTGACATGTGTTAAGGCATTTCCGTCCATGTTTAGGAGGTGCTTCTATAGCTGAATATGTACGTGGAATCTAGAAGCTTCGAATCACATTTAATGTGAAGTTCACACTCTCTTTGTTACAAGGTCCACAGAGTAGCCACAGCTTTAGATAGAAGGATGAGCCACATGCTAACATATTAGAACAGGTACCAGCAGAGGCTATCAAGGCAGTAGTAGGAAAAAATATGTAATTCCATGTGACAATCTAGAGAGAAGAAGGAAACATTCTAAAGTAGATTAGCACATCCAATTAGTAAAGGAGGTGAAATTTGTCTCTTTCTCACATATGGTGTTCCCTCATTCAACAAACATGTGGTTGAGTACCATCTCTGTGCCCGGCACTCTGAGATACAGGGGCACCAAGATGAATAGGAGCAGCACTTGCTCAAAGGCATGCACAGTCTAGTGAGTGTCAAGGGTAAACTGCACAACAGTATCTGGAAGGGTCCTTCACCAAGTCAGGAAAATTAAGTAATGTACAAGGTATCTGGTTCATGCTAGATGTGGGGTTTTTCCCCTAGTTTCATTGAGGTATAACTGACAAATAAAACTTGTATATATTTAAGGTGTACAATGTGATGATCAGATATATGTATACCTTATCAAGTGATTACCACAATCAAGCTAATTAACACTTTCATTGTCTCAAAGGTAACCTTTCTTGTGTGTGGTGAAAACAAAATGTGGCTTTTTAAAATGACAAGAATATATCTCATTTTAGAAAATGTAAAATGTTTTAAAGTTAAGGAAAAGGAAAGAGAAGACTTCGCAGTTTAGGATCTGGCAAAAACAAGGTGAGAGCAAAATGCATAAAAGCATATTAATCTTTCAAATTCCGTAAATCCCACTTTGCCCCAGACAATTCCAGTTTCAACTATTATACCAAGATAATTATTAATTAATCAATTAATTATTAATTTTTAGAGACAGGGTCTCGTTCTGTCACCCAGGCTAGAAGTGCAGTGGCATGACCATAGCTTACCATAACCTCATAACCTGGGCTCAAGCCATCCTCCCACCTCAGCCTCCACAATAGCTAGGACAACAAGCATATGTCACCACACCTGGCTAAGTAGTTTTATTTTTTAGAGATGCATTCTTACTATGGTGCCCAGGCTGGAGTGAAAGAAATGGTTATTCACAGGCACAATCCCACTATTGATCAGCATGGGAGTTTTGGCCTGTTCTATTTCCAAACTGGGCTGCTTCTCCCCTCTTTAGACAACTTGGGGGTCCCCTGCTCCTTGGAGGTCACCACATTGATGCCGAACTTAGTGTGGATACCTGATCAACAAAGCGCACTACAGCCCAGAACTCCTGGGCTCAAGCAATCCTCTCACCTCAGCCTCCCGAGTAGCTGGAACTACAGGCACACTCTACCACACCCGGTGAGATTCTTTGTTTTGTTTTTTTCTTGTAGAGACAAGGGTCTTGCTATGTTGCTCAGGCTGGTCTCAGACTTCTGGCCTCAAGCTATCCTACCCTTTCACCTCAGCCTCCCAAGCACTAGGATTACCCAGGTGAGCCTCTGTACTCAGCTGCAATGTAATTATTAACAGCTCTCCTTTCACTCACAAAAACTGTCCCAACTTGACCATGAATTATATGGTCACCCAAGTTTGAAGGAATTCTCATGGGCACAACAGAGAAAAAGTTTATGCTGCACACAGGAACCTAAGCTAGAGGATGTAGAAAACATAGTTGTAGCTCAGCCATTCTCCCTAGAGAACTGCATTTTGTTTGTGTCATTTGCATATGTTGTGTATCTTTAACATACATGTGTGTTGTTAGTCTGCATTACAATTCTCTCCAGTGTAGAAGAAAAATGTAATTGGTATTAATACTATATAGTATAATACCCACAAAATGCCCACTGATATGTTTAATAATTAGATGATGGGTGTTCTGAATACTTTAATGGGATGTGGAAATCCTTGGCGGATTGTTACATAGATGTTTAAGATGTTTGGTGGTGGCCGGGCACAATAGCTCACACCTGTAATCCCAGCACTTTGGGAGGCTGAGGTGGGTGGATCATTTGAGGTCAGGAGCTAATACCAGCCTGACAAACATGGTGAAACCCCGTCACTACTAAAATACAAAAAAATTAGCCAGGCATGGTGGCGGGCACCTGTAATCCCAGCTACTCAGGAGGCTTAGACAGGAGAATCACTTGAACCCAGGAGGTGGAGGTTGCAGTGAGCCAAGATCATTCCACCGCACTCCAGCCTGGGCGACAGAGTGAGACTCCGTCAAAAAAAAAAAAAAAAAAGATAGATGTTTGGTGGTAATTGGAACAAATTGATTGCAGTTTATTTTTGAATAAGCCCATTCCAATAATCCTCTATCTGGCACATTTTCAGGAATAAATTAAATGGATAATGGGGATATTTACATCGTTGGGTTGTGAAGATGAACTAGAACAAGCATGTGTAAAGCATGTGGCCTACAGTGGATGCCCTCCCCTGAAGCAGCAGTGAAAACATTGGCGTGTAGAGAGTAGGAATTTCAGCGCCCAAGCGCAGTACACAAGAACGATTACTTCCTTCATGGGTCCGATGGGCTAAAATTAAGGTGTCAGCAGGGCTGGTTCCTTCTAGAAGCTCTAGAGAATAATCTGTTTAACTTGCTTTTCCCACCCGCTATAGGCCACCTGCACTCCTTGGCTGGAACCCCTCAAGCCAGCAGCGCAGCATCGTCACAACTCCTTCGCTGATTCTGCTCTCCCGCCTCCCTCTTATAAGGGACTTTGGGATCACAGCAGGTCCGTCTGGGTATTCCAGGATACTTCCCCAGCTCAAGATCTTTCACATAATCACACCTATAAAGTCTATTTTTGCCACACAAGGTAACGTAGTTCTGAGAATTAGAACGTGAACATTTTGGGGGGACCATTTGTCCTTGCACCTCCCACACACCCATTCACTCCCTGGGGCCTCGCTGCATCCAGGCTCTACTGGAGAGCATGGGGAAGGCCCCTTTTGGACCCCTACTTCTGTATGCATTCATGCCCATTTACCTCCTTAATTCTCCCCCACCCTGACCCAGGAAAATATTTTTCACATTTAGAGGAAAGTTCTTCGCTCTCCCAAACATTTTGTTCAAACCCAGAATCTATTGTGTCCCTAAAGATTTAGTCATTTAGAGCACAAAACAAGTAACTTACCATCTGCTTTTGATTTTTAGCCAGTTTGCCGTCTTCTCCTGAGATTATGGATGACTGCCAACTATCTGATTGAAAGGAAGGAGGCAAAAAGGGAAATACAGGAAGAGAAAAGTCTGTAAATTAGCATCTCAAAGTATTGTCCAGTCACATTTGCAAAAGAACATCCAACCTTTTGAGGGCCAAACATAAAGGATGTCAGGGAGGGTCTCAGAGGAAATCTCTTCCTTCCTCTGGTGTCTTCTCATCCTTATTTCCACTGTAGCCACCCCCTCACTTGGCTCTGGGAGCATCCTGCCTCCTCACGACCAAATATTGCCCAGAACCCTTTGCTGTATTCTCCCTAGCATACCTGAGACAGACTGGTGTTTTCACAAAGAGCAGTACTCAGTGCCAAGACAGACAAAAAGGAAATTGTTACTCAAAATACAAACACCATACAAATTATTAAGACTTCCTTAGAGAACTGTCTGGCCCAAGATCATACTCTCTGGCCAAGGAGGCTGTTCCAGCTAGTAGTGTGTCTGGCTTTCTCCCTTACTCTCACCCGCACTGACATCTGAATCTTACCTTTTACTCCAAAGCAGGTGCCATGGTATTCTCTGACACAGGGCAGCACACCAGACAACGCCTCTTCCTCCTGGCCCAAGTAAAACAGAGCCCACATTCTCACACCTGCCATTGTCCCTGCCATTCAGCCTGGCTTTTCATCTGAGCGACTTCCCCAGCCTAAGGACAGCACCACCATGATGGACAAATGGATAATCTCACCCTTTGCATCTTAGGTTATCAACTCTGCCTGTGGAACTCACCTCCCGTGGTAATTTCTATATGTACTCATAGGTAAGGATAACTCCCCACCACACCACACACAGACACACACACACACACACCCATACACACACAAATACAGCTCTACAATATCAAAGAATCTCAAGAATGTGATAACTACATTTTTCTTACATAACCATAGTTATGGAGCAAGAAGGTAAATTTTCCAAAGGCACACTGTGGAATTTTAGGAGGAGAAAATATAATTTCTTTTTAAAAAAACAAAAATACAGCAACCCAACTAAAAAATGAGCAAAGGGCTTAAATAGACATTTTTCCCCAAAGAAGATACACACATGGCCAACAAGCACATGAGAAGATGATCAATATTAGTCACCAGGGAAATGCAAATCAAAACTACAGTGCAATGAGGTAGAACTTCACAAACACTATGATGGCTATAATTTTTTTAAACACACAAAATGCAAAGTAACAAGTTGGTGAGCATTAGAGAAATTGGAACCCTCATTGTTTCTGGTGGGAATGTAAAATGGTGTCACTACTATGGAATATAGGCTGGTGATCCCTCAAAAATTTAAAGATAGAATTACCATATGACTCAGAAACTCCACCCCAGGACTATACCCAAAAGAACAAAAAACAGGCACTCAAATATTTGTATATGAATGTTCATAGCAGCACTCTTGACAATAACCAAAAACTAGAAACAATCCAAATGTTCATCACTGGACAAAGAAAGTATGATATGTACATATGTATAAAATAGAATATTACTCACTCATAAAAAGAAATGAAGTACTGATACATGCTACCGTGAAGATGAGCCTTGAAAACCTTATGCTAAGTAAAGGAATCCGGATGCAAAAGGTCACATATTGTATAATTCCATTTTTATTAAATATCCAGAAAAGGCAAAACCACAGAAACAGAAAGCAGATTTGTGATTACCAGGGGCTAGAGAAAAGGGATGGGGAGATGACTATTTAATGAGTATGGAGTTTTCTTTAGGGATGATGTAAATGTTTTGGAGCTAGATAGAGGTCGTGAATGCACAATATTGTGAATGTACTAAATGTCACTGGATTGTACACTTTACAGTGGTTAATTTTATGTTATGTGAATGTCATCTCAGTCTTTTTAAAAAGGGGGAAAATTACAGAACTAGGAGTAAGAGGACCAGAGATTGAGTCCTGACCTTAGTGCTTATTAGCCACTTCACTATAGGCAAGAAATTTAAATTCCAAGTCTCAGTTTCCTCATCTGCAAAGCAAGACTAATAATATTTGTACCACCTGCTTTATATGATTATTGTAGGAACAAGATGAGATATTGTTTGGTATATTTATGTATATTTTGTATATTTATGTCATGTAAAAGTGATATAAAATGCTAGATATTATCATTATTGAGTCATTAAAATGTATACTCAGTAAGAAAACTGAAAGCTCCCTTTCGTACTTTTACAAGATCCAAGTTGTGATAAGTGTACCCACAACTGTCTATTTTGTTCATTTTTTCTTGAAACATGATCTCACTCTGTCACCCAGGCTGGAGTGAAGTGGCCCAATCATGGCTTACTGCAGCCTCAAACTCCTGAGCTCAAGCAATCTTCCTGCCTCAGCCTCCCAAGTAGATGGGACTACAGATGTGCACCACCACACCTGTCTAGTTTTATATATATTTGTAGAAACAGGGTCTTGCTATGTTGCCCAGGCTAGTTTTAAACTTCTAAACTCAAGCAATCCTCCTGCCTCAGATCCCAAAGTGCTGGGATTACAGGTGTGAGCCACTATACCCAGCCACAACTTTCTATTTTTAATTTATATATTGTAATAAAAGGATTACAATAGATCACTTTTATTCAGACAAGAAGGCAGCATTTAAAAAATTTACTCTAGAATGTCAAGCCTCATTGTAGAAGTGACCTTAGGCAAGGAAGATAAAACATACATCATGAATTCTTGACATATAGGTGACAGAAATGTGAGTCATTTTATATGCCAAACAGGCCCAAGTGACACATGAGCATCTGTGGTGTGTAAGTTCTCCTTGAAGCAGGTGATGTGGTTTGGCTGTGTCCCCACCCAAATCTCATCCTGAAATGTAACTCCCACAATTCCCATGTATTGTGGGTGGGACCCAGTAGGAGGTGATTGAATTATGGGGGTGGGTCTTTCTCATGCTCTTCTTGTGATGGTGAGTGGGTCTCTTGAGATCTGATGGTTTTAAAAAGAGGAGTTCCCCTGTACAAGCTCTCTTTGCCTGCTGCCATCCATGGAAGATTTGACTTGCTCCTTCTTGCCTTCTGCCATGATTGTGAGGCACCCCCTCAGCCATGTGAAACTATAAGTCCAATAAAGCTCTTTCTTTTGTAAATTGCCCAGTCTCAGGTATGTCTTTATCAGCAGCATGAAAATGGACTAATACAGCAGGTTTTCACAATATTTTCAACAAAGTAATGATAAAAATATGGGGGGATATTAAAACATCTTTAGTTTAAGAAAACATAAATAGGGCTTACTCCATGGTTGCAATGGTTTAATGTTTAGTTAGGAAATACTAACAAAAGATCAAGTTTCTCTTTCTCTCTCTGTTTCTTGAATAACATAATCAGTCTCAAAGAAATTTGATTGTAAAGAAGTAAAGTCTGATGAAATAGGGTTTTATAGCATATTTATGAGACTGGTAAGTAGTTACTCTTCTCTGACTTTATATCTCTATACTATCTCTCCAAAGTATGCTAGCTGATAATTTCTTGAAATATTTTTTAGGGTAAAATACAAGACAGTTGAGGGTTTTATAGGATTTTACAAATAGCCTAGACTATTTAAATACAAATCCATTTTTCTTGATAATGTCATAGTCATTTCATGCCACCGTAACATTCTTGCCATCTAATAATCAAAGCCTTACTGCACCCAGCAAGATTTTTTTTATTTTTGGTAAAAATTATTCATTTTGTACTATTTGGTAATTAGCAATAAAAGTCTCTAACACAGACTAAACACATGCAATTGTCTTGAGTTTCAGGCAAAATTATAATAGGTCAGTCCATTCAGAATATGTAATGTTATTGTTATGATACTGGTTCTGTTTTATTACTAAACACACTACAATTGTTCAGCAGCAAACACATCAGTCCCCTAAATTCTGTAAACCCATCACAATTCTGGAGTTGGAAGCCAGGATCAAAACAGATGGTTGGAAATAACCAAGGAGGGTAAGGGTTGAAAAATTATCTGTTGGGTACAATGTTCACTCTTTGGGTAATGGGCCCCCTAGAAGCCCAATCACCACCAGTATGTAACACATCCATGGAACAAACATGCACATGTACCTCCAAATCTAAATAAAATAAAAAATTTAAAAAAGGACTTCTTGGAATCCTAAGTAACCAAGGACACTTCATGAACTCCATATCAGGGTTTTTATATACCAAGTTACATATATAACTAGTTCATTTTCCTATTTTTAATTAATCTAAGATGTGTATGCACCAAGAAAGATTGCTTGCAAGCATGGGATGTGTTAATACATTTCCCAAAAGAACTTAGCATTTTAGTTAATATTATCGTAAGTAAATACAATAATTCTATTTTTGGACTATTAAAAATAGTTTTCAGCCCTTTATTACTATGTGCAAGAAATTATATGCATCAGTAGCTTGGGTAGTAAACAGAAAAGATCTAACATTATTGAGTACTTACGATGTGCTAGATTCTGTCCTAGACACTATGTATATGGTTCTGGCACATATATAAATATAAAAATCGTATTTAATTATCACCAAAATTTTGTGAAGAAGGTGTCATTATCACCTCCTTTTTAGAGATGAAGATACTAAGGCTCACAGAGTTTAAGTAAATTGTCTGAGGTCCCATTGCTAATTGGTCAAATTGCGGCTTAATCCCAGTGCCCTTAAGGGCGAGGCTTAAACACCCAAGTTAATTTAAGGGCAAGGCTTAAACACCCAAGTTAATGACTTAACTAAGGAACCTAGCATCCCAACATCAAACAAGCCTCCTGAATGTTGAGAAGAGAAAACCAGAACCAAGCCCGGATTGCTAGGTGGATGAATGCTACTCTAACAAGTATTTTCTAAGCACCCGCTATCGGTCTTGCCTTATGGAGTGTGAATGAGACAGACTTGGCCCCTGCCTTCACAGAGCTTAGACTCTGACAGTTTGGTTAAGACATTGAACCAGTGATCAAGTGGTCTAAAGACCTATGAAAGTGGTGGTGAGAACATGCCACAGGAGAAAAATCTTCTGGCTCCCAATTAGATTCTCAAGATTATGGGGAGGAAGGTGAAAATAAATCCTGTAACAGTGGCAAACCATACATTTAACAAGAGGCCTTTGAGTCAACAAGCATGACAGGGCACCAACAAAGTGCAAGATACCAAGCTGAGCCCTGCTCTTCATAAGACGTTCCCATATTTCATGCATCTCCTATTTCATATGTATGGGCGTCTCCTAGGGAAAGCTGTATTTTCGCTGAAAGATCACACGTTTTGTTAAAGATTTCATTGGTTATCCCCAAAATAGTATGGAGATAAGAGTGTCTTCCATGTGGTGAGCCTGGCTGGACTTGAGGACACAGGGGCGGGGTGCTCCAGACCAGATTACACGCAGGCAATAACCACAGAATTGGAGCATTCAGGTCGTGTCTCCATCCAATGCATCTAACTGTGGAAACTCAATCAGGTCCAGAAATGAATCAATTTCCTTTGCCTGTGTCCTTAAATTTGATGAATAGAGCCTTTGCTTAGAGCTACTGAAGCTGCTATTCATCTCAGTTAGTTGCTAAATAAAACGTTGTTCTTGGATGTAATTCTGGCAAATATGACTTTGGAGATTTTTCGTGTAACTGTGTAAGTCCAAATTATTCCCCAAGTGATCCTACATTCGAGCTATTTTTGTTCCACGTGCTCCATATTTTTTTCCATGTTAGAGACTAGGAATCTAGAAGACCAGGTTTTCTTGTTGAGTGGTGAGGAAGATAAATCTGAGTACATGTGCAAATTTTTGTGAAATAAACAGCAAAGTTATCCTCACTGAAAATTACCTTTCTAGTCAGTGCAATTTGATAATCTGGAAATAGTTTTGGACTTTTAGACACATAAATTTAAAGTAATAAAAAAGACAGAGTTTGAAAAAATAAATAAGCCTGTGTCTTATCAGAGAATCAATGATTTTAACTTGAAATCATTGAACTTTCTTCATACAATAGTCCAGAACTCTGTTATCCTCTATGGTTAAGGATTTGCCCAGGGTCATGTAAGTAGTTACTGGTAGAATGTAACTGGACCATGAGTCTTTTTTTCCCCTTTCTTTACATCTTTAAATAAAATTTTGTTTTCAGTCTAAGTGAGGCATGTTCATAGTTTAGAAAGTAAAACAGCAACAGCTACAAGGCTTCTCACAAAAACACTAATCCCTGACTCACCTTTCACTACACTCCTGGTCTCTGTCTTCAGAGAGTACCACTTTTGAGGTATTGTTTGTAGGATTTACACATGTTAATTTTTCTAAGTCGTATGTTCTTATCTATAACTTCTGTTATAAAAATTTTTTTAACTTATATATATAGACAATTATATACACACATGCATTCAGTATATCCTTTAAAAGTAAGCTGCAAACATCATACTTCACTCCTAAACACTATATAGTTATACTAAATATAAAATTGTGCTGTCTTTTTGTCCTCTGTTTTAGACAATATCACTTGACTTTCTAGTATGAGAGTTGAGGATTTCATTTTCTTTTTCTTTTTGAGACAGTTTTGCTCTGTCGCCCAGGCTGGAGTGCAGTGGCGTGATCTCAGCTCACTGCAACCTCCACCTCCTGGGTTTAAGAGATTCTCCTCCTTCAGCCTCTCTAGTAGCTGAGATTACAGATGTGTGCCACAATGCCTGGCTAATTTTTTATTTTAGTAGAGACAGCTTGGAGACATAAGCTTCACCATGTTGGCCAGGCTGCTCTTGAACTCCTGACCTCAGGTGATCTGCCGGCCTTAGCCTCCCAAAGTGCTAGAATTACAG
Organism: Colobus angolensis palliatus; assembly: GCF_000951035.1. Taxonomy (NCBI): domain Eukaryota; kingdom Metazoa; phylum Chordata; class Mammalia; order Primates; family Cercopithecidae; genus Colobus; species Colobus angolensis. Next base: position 10,408,941 of record NW_012119821.1, on the reverse strand, counting down.
AAGTAAGCCATGGTGCCTGGCCTGAGGATTTCATTTTCTTCCACCACCATCCATCTGCTTCACCTCCTTCATCCTCCCAGTACATGGTACAGTTTTAGATTAAATATATTCAATATCATACACCCTTTGTTTTTCCTGAAGTTAATAATTGCCTTGATTTTTCATTTGCTTACTTTCTTTGCTAGTTTCTTATCAATTGTTCTTATATCTCCCAAAAACCTTTTAAAACATTTCACTCACAGACCAATCTCACCCAGCTTATCTATCAGATATATTTCTATATGTATAGATATATATAATTTTTTTTTAAAGATGCCCTTCTAGAGGACTCCACTCTCCTTCTCTCCTTCTGTCTAAGCTTATTACTACCACACCTACTGGCAGCTGCCATCTTGAGACCTTCTTTGGCTGTCATCCCTGAACTGCCTTTGCCCATCTCTGGGTTTAGATTCTCTGTCTCGTGGGACTCATGTCTTCCTCTTGCTTGGTGCACTCTCTTGTGTTGGTGGGACACAGCTTCTAACAGCATTATGAGGTGGAAAGGGAAGCACAATAGCACTAGTCTATCTCTTGAGTCACACTGCTCCAGTCAGGACTGATTTCCCTCCTCTCCTGCTGTGTAACTGTTACCCTGATATCCTGTTCCCAATTATCCCAAGGATTCCTGTTACCATACTCCCATGTTCAAGCTTCCTGGTGCCATATACTGTGTTTTACTCTTTCTTGGTTTATTTACTCCCTTGCTTTGGCAAGGTACAGCCTTCAGAAGCTTCCTAAGAAAAGGTGCAGGGGAGGTAATAGTTTTTAGAACTTTCAAGTCTGAAAAATGTCTTTTTTTCTATACTAAATATCGTGACTGGTAATGAATTGTAGGCTGGGAATAATTCCTTCAGAATTTGGTGTGATTCCACCACTGTCTCTTAGCTTCTGGTGATGCAGTTGAGAAGTCTGAAACCATTCTGACCCTTGATCCTTTGTATGTAACCTGTTTTGTGTATCCTTTTTTGTAACTCAGAGAATCTTCTCCTTATTTCAAAATTTTACATTGATATGTTTTGGTGTGGGTCAATTTAATTCATGATGCTTGACACCTCATGGGCCAATTAAGTCAAGTCATGTTCTTCAGTTCTGAGATTTTTTAAAAAGTACTTTCTTATACTTTCTTCCACTCCATTTTCTATGTTCTCTTTGTAAAAAAGAAAAAAAGAAAGAAAAACTGCTATTACTGGAACTTCAGTACTAGTTATATAATTTTATTATCTTTTATCTTGTAGTTTCCATTTGCCTTTTTTCTCTATTTTCTGAAAGATTTATTTAACTTTCTTTTTCAGTATTTCACATTCCAACCACAACATTTTTGCTATTATGCTTTCAATTTCTAAAAATTAATTTTTGTTCTTTGAAGCTTCTTATGCTTTTGTTTTGTTTTTTGGTTAATAACATTTGTTACCTAAATGTAGTATCTTCTCTTAACATTCTGTAAATATTAATGACCTTTTTGGGGTTTTGTTTCATTTAGTTTTCTTCTTTCTGCATTTCTTCTGATTTCTTCAAATTGCTTTTCTTTCTGTTGGTTCATTTTCACCTCTCTCTTCTTGGTTAGTGACACCCCTTATGCCTGGCAATCTTTGGCTGTCTGCTTATGTTTAATATGGGCAACTGGAAAGCTGATTGGAAGTTTCGAGACGTTTGCTTTGAGTTTATCCATGATGAACTTAATTGAAGAATTATCTGGCTGGGTTATTTTAGGGCACCTTTTAGCATCAGTCAGTATCTTTAGGTCTTTTTTCTAGGGCTGATCAATTTCCAGCTGGGATACTGTTCTCTCTTCCTGCCTAGAAGGAAAAAAAATAACTTTCTGTATTCTGAGAGTCAAGTGGGAGGAAAAACAGAAAGGATTCAGCATCCAGCGCACAAACATTTGCCTAACTTCCTTGTTTTAATATGGTAGCCCCCAAAAGCCCTGCCTGGCATTTTCCAGTCTGGATATAATCAGTTCACCCTCTGCAGGAAATAAAGCTCCTGGGCTGAGGGGTCAGTTCCCAGGGTGGAGTGGGCAGCTGGCAGAAGGGCCTGCTCACTCCCTCAACAGCTGTCATTCGAGCTTCTGTGTTTTGCTCTTCATCACCCAACTTCTTCCTTCTAGTCCAGCCCTCCTCCTCCTCAAACGAAGCCTTTATGCTCAAACCAAGTGGTGCTGCCACTGCTCATGCCTTTTGAGGACTGTGCTTCAAAATCAAGTTAGTTCTCAGCTTTTTCCACTGCAGGCTTAGATTTTGGTTTCCTGCATTTGCTAAGATGCCTCCTGTCCATCTGCTTTCTCATTTAGAAAATGTTCTTATCTCTTGTTTTGTCCACTCTGCCCTGATGAGTTTACCTTTCACTTTAAATCTCTCTGCTATAGGTTTTGTACGGTTTCAGGAGGAAGCAAAATTAGACAAATAGGTTCAATCTGCCATGTTATCTAGGATGCTCTATTGTGTTTTTTCTACTCTATTATAGATATTTGTGCTAATTATGTAAAGCATGTAACTCAGGAATATGTAATAAAGATAATTATGGTACTTTCACAAGTAATCACCTTAATCAGCTAAAGTGGTTTTATGTCAGAGGTTATGAATTTTAAAAGGAAGAAAGGGTTGAAAAATAGGGGAGGGAAGAAAAAGAATTTTAATTTGTTGTGGATGATGTAAGTTCCAACAATTTTGTAGAATAAAAATGATTATCTAATACAAGAGCAGTCTTAAGAAGCTTATTATTGATTCATGGTATGGACAAAGAGGAAAAAGAGGAAACTCCAGGGAATAAAATTCTCCAAGTTTGGGCATTCTGCCTTTAGGGATATGCAGCTAATAACAGTCATGACATGAAGAGACCCTTCTTCAATGGTGAACTGCCTGGACTTGTTTTTTTATCCCTATCTCCCATCCCACCCTCCCTCTTCTGAGTCTTTAAAGTCCATTATATCACTCTGTATGCCTTTGTGAGCTCAAAGTTTAGCTCTCACTTCTAAGGGACAGCATATGGTTTTTGCTTTTCCACTCCTGTGTTACTTCATCTAGAATAATGACCTCCAGCTCCATCCAAGTTGCTCCAAATAAATTATTTTGTTCCTTTTAATGGCTGAGTAGTATTCCATGGTGTATATATACCACATTTTCTTTATCCACTCATTTGTTGATAGGCACTTAGGTTGGTTTCACATCTTTACATTTGTGAATTGTGCTGCTATAAACATGTGTGCAAGTGTCTTTCTCATATGACTTCTTTTCCTTTGGTAGATACCCAGCCATGGGAATCCTGGATTGAATGGTAGATCTACTTTTCGCTTTTAAGGAATCTCCATACTGTTTTCCATAGAGGTTGCACTAATTTACATTCCCACCAGCGGTGTACAAGTGTTCCCCTTTCCCCACATCCACGCCATCTATTGTTTTCTGACTTTTTAATAATAGCCAATCTTTTTTTTTTTTTTTTTCCGAGACAGAGCCTCACTCTGTCACCCAGGCTGGAGTGCAATGGTGGAATCTTGGCTCACTGCAACCTCTGCCTCCCAGGTTCAAGTGATTCTCCTGCCTCTCCCAAGTAGCTGGGATTTCAGGCATCTGCCACCATGCCTGGCTAATGTTTGTATTTTTAGGAGAGACAGGGTTTCCCCATGTTAGCCAGGCTAGTCTTGAACTCCTGACCTTAAGTGATCCACCCGCCTCAGCCTCCCAAAGTGCTGGGATTAGAGACATGAGCCACCACACCTGGCCTAATAATAGCCATTCTTACAGGAGTAAGGTGGTACCTCATTATGGTTTTAATTTGCATTTCCCTGATGATTAGTGACATTGAGCATTTTTTCATGTTTTTTTGGCCATTTATATCTTATTTTGAGAAATGTCTATGTCCTTTGTCCACTTTTTAATGAGATTATTGGTTTTTTTCATGCTGATTTGAGTTTCTTGTAGGTTCTGGATATCAGTCAGACACATAGTTTGCAAATGTTTTCTCCCATTCTGTGGGTTGTCTGTTTATTCTGGTGATTTTTTCTTTTGCTCTGCAGAAGTTTTTTAGTTTAATTAGGTCCCATTTATTTATTTTTGTGTTTATTGCATTTGCTTTTGGGATCTTAGGCATGAATTCTTTGCTTAGGCCAATGTCTAGAAGTTTTTTTCAATGTTATCTTCTAGAGTTTTTATAGTTTCAGCTCTTATTTTAGTCTTTGATCCATCTTGAGTTGATTTTTGCATAAGGCAAGAGATACAGATTCAGTTTCAATTCTTCTCTATGTGACTTGCCAGTTTTCCCAGCACTATTTATTAAATAGTGTGTCCATTCCCCAGTGTATATTTTTGTATGCTTTGTAGAAGATCATGCTGGTATAACTTTGGTAACTACAGCCTTGTAGTAGAATTTGAAGGCCAGCAATGTGATGCCTCCAAATTTGTTCTTTTTGCTTAGGATTGCTTTGGCTATGTGGGCTCTTTGTTGGTTCCATATGAATTTTAGGGTTGTTTTTTCTAACTTCATGAAAACGTTGATATTTTGATGATAATTTCATTGAATATGTAGATTGCTTTGGGTAGTATGGTCATTTTCACAACATTGAATCTTTCAATCCATGAACATGGGATGCATTTCCATTTGTTTGTGTAATCTATGATTTCTTTCAGCAGTGTTTTATAGTTCTCCCTGTAGAGATACTTCGCCTCTTTGGTTAGGTATATTCCTAAGTATTTTACTTTATTTTATTTTATTGCAGCTATTGTAAAAGGGATTTAGTTTTTATTTTGATTCTCAGCTTGGTTGTTGTTGGTGAATAGCAGTGCTGCTGATTTGCATACATCAATTTTGTAAACTGAGACTTTACTGAACTCATTTACCAAATCTAAGAGTCTTTTCTGAGGAGTCTTTAGGATTTTATAGTTATATAATCATATCATCTGCAAACAGTGGTAGTTTGACTTCCTCTTTTCTAATTTGGATGCCCTTTATTTCTTTCTCTTGCCTAATTGCTCTGGCTAGGACTTCCAGAACTATGTTGAATAGGAGGGGTGAAAGTGGGCATCCTTGCCTCGTTACTGTTCTCAGGAGGAATGCTTTCAACTTTTTCCCATTCAGTATGATGTTGGCTGTGGGTTTATCATATATGGCTTCTACTATTTTGAGGTGGGCCCCTTCTATGCTTAGGTTGTTGAGAGTTTTTATCTAAAGGGATACTGATTTTTTTTCAAATGCGTTTTCTGCATCTATTGAGGTGATCATATGGTTTTTTGTCTTAATTCTGTTTATGTGATAAATCTTATTTATTGACTTGCATATATTAAACTATCCCTGCATCCCTGTGCTGAAACTCGATCATGATGAATTCTCTTTGATGTGCTGCTGGATTCAGTTAGCTAGTATTTTGTTGAGGATTTTTGCATCTATGTTCATCAGGAAAATTGGTCTGTAGTTTTCCGTTTTTGTTGTGTACTTTCCTGACTTTGGTATCAGGATGATATTAGCTTTATTGAATGATTTAAGGAGGATTTCCTCTCTCTCAATCCTTTGGAATAGTTTCAGTAGGATTGGGACCAAATCTTCTTTGAAAGTCCAGTAGAATTCAGCTGTGATTCTATCTGGTCCTAGGCTTTCTTTTGTTGGCAATTTTAAAATTACTAATTCAATCTCACTGCTTGTTGTTGGTCTGTTCAAAGTTTCTATTTCTTCCTGATTTAATCTAGGAGGGTTGTATTGCCCTAGGAATTTATCAGTTTCCTCTACGTTTTCTAGTTTGTGTGCATAAAGGTGTCATAGTAGTCTCAAATGATCTTTTGCATTTTTATGGTGTTGGTTGTAATGTTTCCAGTTTCATTTCTAATTTAACTTAGTTGGATCTTCTTTCCTCTTTTCCTGGTTAATCTAGCTAGTGGTCTATCGATTTTGTTATTATTATTTTTTTTTCCAAAGAACCAGCAAGTGGTATTTTGCAACTGCATCTTCCCTTGCCCCAAAAGGATTGGTCTCCTTTAAAAATTCCCAAATCTACCTGTCAATCAAAGAAAGACCCCACAGTTCTCCTGGACAGGGTTTGTCCCATCAGAAGCAATAATTTAACTTTGGTTTGATTTTGCATCTTTCTTTTGGCTCTACTTTATCTTACATATAAGATAAACTATGAAAATGCTTGGAATTAAAATATTTTTATGACATGTTGGCTGACTGAGACAAATTAACTCTGACTCAGTTTACATTTTAAACCAAAATATCTCTCCAATATTTGAGTAGGAGATACCATTTTCTCATACCACAGGGGCAAAGGTCACCAATTAAATGTGAAGACATGTCCTCGTGTCCTATATATTGTTTCACTAAGATGAGAACATGCACACCTGTGGTTGGGGCTAGGGGTCTTCATAAAGGGTTTCTGACTTGGCCATATACTATTCATGGAACTCAATTTAGACCTGGTGTCCTGGCTTTACTTCTCCAACCAACTTGATCTTGTTCTTCAAATGTAGATTCCCTTGTTCATTCTGCTGAGGCCTGAAGTCCCTGTGGGTAGATTTTGTTGCTGGCTCAGCCTATCCCTGACTCAATATTTGATAATTGAACCAGGTTTTCTGTTTGTTTGTTTGTTTGTTTTTGAGATGGAGTCTTGCTCTGTCACCAGGCTGGAGTGTAGTGGTGTGATCTCAGCTCACTGCAACCTCCACCTCCTGGGTTCAAGAGATTCTCCTGCCTCAGCTTCCCAAGTAGCTGGGATTACAGGGACGTGCCACCATGCCCGGCTAATTTTTTGTATTTTTAGTAGAGACAGGGTTTCGCTGTGTTAGCCAGGATGGTCTTGATCTCCTGACCTCGTGATCTGCCTGCCTCAGCCTCCCAAAGTGCCGGGATTATAGGTGCGAGCCACCGCACCCAGCCAAACCAGATTTTATGGGCTCACTCCTAATTCTCTCCATCATGACCTCTGCTTTTCCACTCTTACATTGGAGCCTACAAGTGAAACTGGAAACAAAGGGAAACCTTGAGATTACTCATATGGAAGTCAGGCTACTACTGTATTCCAATGTGCTTCATTTGTAGGGGCCACTCCTGTGGCTGGGGGTGCAGTATCATCCTGTATTTGTCAGGATTTTTAACTGTAGACAGCCGAATCCATGTTATCTAGTTTAAGCAGAGAATAATTCATTAAACAGTAGTACGTACCTTGTAAGAATTTCTGGAAAGACCAGAGAACTGGGCTTTGGAATCCAAAATCCCCAGAGCAGCTGTCCCAGGAAATCCAAGTGCCTTGTTCACTGCACTTGCAAGATCTGATCTCTCTCTCTCTGTGGAGCTATCATTCACATTTAGCATCTCCGCCTCCTAGTCTCAAGCAATGTGTCTTCTTGGTAACAGCTAGATTACATGCAGAAACTAGCTACAAGGGAGTCTTAAAGAATGTAGTTGTAGTATTCCAGCCTGCATTGTACAAGAAGGAAAATTGAAAGAAATTAGAAAAGGTGCTAAAATCTAAATGAAATTAGAAAGGTAAGTTACAGTATCTGCCACACCCTAAAAGGAAGGGGAATCCCCATATTACATATCTGGGATGAAGGAGCTCTCACTCTTGGGCCTGGACTCTAAACTTTTAGACAAGAGGGTGTCCCTAGGTAATGGAGGAAGAACAGTGTCTGGCCCAAGGAGACAGGCTGCAGTTAGATAAGGAGCCAGTGCAGCAGCAAATCCCATTACAATGGATTGGTACCTGGGGGCTCCTAGAATAGCCACATCTAGAAGTCACACACATGACTCTTTGTGGCAGTGGAGTGCAATTGTTAATAGCACAGACTCTGAAGTCAGACTGCTGGGTTTGAATCCTAGTTCCTCTCTTTACTAGTTATGTGACCTTGGGTTTTATATATGTGTGTATGACATACTTTTATATATTACTTTATAGTATAATGATATATAATGGTTACTATAGTGTATAATGATACATGTGTTAATTTAAGTATCAGTTTGAGTGAGCCATGGTATCCATAGTAAACATTTTTTCAGGGTGGCTCTGTGAGGGTGTTGCAGATGACAGCAGCATTTGAATTGGTGAACTTAGTAAAGATGATTGCCATTCCCAGTATGGGTGGGTGTCACCCCATCTGTTGAGGGCCTGAAGAAAATAAAAGGTGGAGTAAGGAGGAAGTTAACCCCTTTTTCCTACCTCACTACTTGAGCTAGAACATCTCATCTCTTGCCCTCAGATTGGGACTTATGTCATTGTCTCCTTGTCTTCAGACTTGGACTTAATTACACCACCTGCTTTCCTGGGTTTCCAGCTTACAGATGGCAGATTATGGAAATTCTCAGTCTCCATAATCAGGTGAGCCAATTCCTCATAATCTCTCTCCCTCTCTCTTTCTGTACACACACACACACACACACACACACACACACACACACACACACACACCTCCCATTGGTTCTGTTTCTCTGGAGAATACTAATATGGTACTGTGTGTGTGTGTTTATGTGTGTGTGCATGTGTGTGTGCGCGCGTGTGTGTATTTTCTCCTTTCACTTACTCCCAAGTCTTTGGTAGGTCCAACTTCACCTGGAGCTGGGTCTACATCCATGCCAGGGTAGTGATGGTGATGAGAAGAAAGGGAGAAATAGCACTCCCCATATGAGATTCTCCCTCCTCTACTAACCTTGGAAGTTCAGGGTGTTCTTTTATTAGGCAGGCGAATAATAACATTCATTACAGAGAGAATTTCTCTGCATGAGGAACAATGCAAGAATGCAGAGGAGTTGTAAAAGGTTCCCTTATGCAAATAAGCTCCTGTAATATAATTACAGGTTAAAAGATTATGACAGGCTGTGTCAGCTATCTATTACTATGTAACAAATCATCCCAAAACTTAGTGTCTTAAAACAGCAACAGTTTATCATTTCTCATACTTCTGTGAATTGGTCGGGCAATTTCTCTGCTGGTTTTGCCCATGCTTTCTCAAGTAGTTCCATGCAGATGGATGATTATTTGGCTGGAGGGCTCAGATGGCCTTACTTACATGTCTGGCAGTTGGTGCTGGCTGGGGTGCCTCAATTTTTCTCCATGTGGCTTTCCAGTCTCCTGTAGCTAGATTAGTTTCCTTACATGGCAGTTCTGAGCAGTGTTCCAAGAGGTGAAAGCAGCACTTTCAAGGCTACTTGATACCTAGGCTCAGGAACTCAAATAACCTCACTTCCATCACATTCTATTGATAAAAGCAAACAAAGTCAGCCAAAATTCAAGGGGATGGAGAAATGGACACCACCTCTACATGGGATGTGAAGCAAAGACATATTATAAAGAGGAGTGAATATTGGAATTGGGAGGTAAGGGAGGGAATTTGGGGTCATTAAACAATCTACCACATGGATAAATTCAGAGCTAAAACAATTAAACATTCAGTGATTGCTATGGTCTGAATGTGTCCCCCCAAAATTCATATATTGAAATTTAATCACCAATGTGATAATATTAAGAGGTGGGGCCCTTAAGATGTGATAAGTCATGAGGGCAACTGTCTCTTGAGTAGGATCAATGACCTTATAAAAGAGGTGCAGGGAGTACTGACCTTATCAAAGAAGTACAGGGAATACTGACCTTATCAAAGAGGTGCAGGGAGTACAAGGGGAAGACGGAGTTAAGGTGTAGAGTTTTATAGCTTTTTCTGTTTGTTTCTTTTCCTTGTGATCAAATTTGTCATCTATTTAATATAACCTGTTATAAGATACTTTTTGTAAGCCTCATGGTAACCACAAAGTAAAAACCTATAATTGATGCCTGAAAATAAAAGGCAAGAAATGAAAACATACTACCAGGAAAATCACCTAACCACAAGAGAAGAAACGAGGAAAGGAGTTACAAATCAGCCAAAATACAAGTAACAAAATGGCAGTAGTAAATCCTTACCTATCAATAATAGCACTAAATGTAAATAAATAAATTTCTCCAATAAAAAGACATAGAGTGGCTGAATGGATAAAGAAACAAGACCAAATTATATGCTGCCTAAAAGAAACTTACTTTGCCTATAAAGACACACATAGATTGAAAGTGAAGGGATGGAAAAAGATATTCCATGAAAATGGAAACCAAAAGAGAGCAGGAGTGGCTAAACTCATAGCAGATAAAGTAGACTTCAAGTCAAAAGCCATAAAAAGAGGCAAAGAAGGCCACTGTATAATGTTATATGGGTCAATTCAGTAAGTGGGCTTAACAATTTTATAAACACACACATACAATACTGGAATAGCCAAATACATAAGGCAAATATTAATGGATCTAAAGGGAGAGATAGACTGTAATACAATAATAGTATAGGACTTCAACATCTCACTTTTAGTAATGAACAGATCATCCAGATAGAAAATTAGCAAAGAAACATCAGAGTTAAACTACCCTCTAGATCAAATGGACCTAAGTGATGTTTATAGAACATTTCATCCAAGTGCTGCAGAATACACAATCTTCTCACTAGCATGTGGAACATTCTCCAGGATAGATCATATGTTAGGTCACAAAACAAATCTCAGCAAATTCAAAAAACTTGAGATAATATCATGAATCTCTTTTGACCACAATGGAAAAAAACTGGAAATCAGTAACAAGACAAACTTTGGAAACTATAAAAACACATGGAAATTAAACAATATGCTCCTGAACAATCAATGGGTTGATGAAGAAATTAAGAAGGAAATTTAAAAATGTCTTGAAACAAATGAAATGGAAATACAATATACCAAAACCTATAGGATATAGCAAAAGCAGCACTAAGAGGGAAGTTTTTTTTAATTTTTATCAATAAATGCCTAGTAGAAAGTAGAAAGGCTCAAATAAACAACCTAATAATGCATCTTAAAGAACTAGAAAAGCATGAACAAACCAAACCCAGAAGTTGGTTTTTTGAAAAGATAAAATTGACAAACATTTAATTAGACTTAAAAAAAGAAAAAAAAGAGAAGACCCAAATAACACCAGAAATTAAAAAGGAGAAATTACAACTGATATAAAGGAATACAAAGAATTCTACAGACTATTACGAACAACTATATGCCAACAAGTTGGAAAACCTAGAAGAAATGGATAAATTCCTGGACATCTATGACCTACCAAGACTGAATAGTGAAGTAATGGAAAACCTGAACAGACCAATAATGAGTAACAACAGAAGCAGTATAAATAGTCTCCTATCAAAGGGAAGCCCAATACCTGATGGCTTCATGGCTGAATTCCACCAAATGTTTAAAGAATAGCTAATATCAATTCTACTTAAGCTATTCCAAAGAATTAAATAGCGGAGAATACTTCCAAACTCATTCTATAAGGCCAGCATTATCCTGATATCAAAACCAGACAAAGACATAACAGAAAAAGGAAATGAGGGCCAATATTCCTCACGAACAGAGATGGAAAAATGATCGACCAGATACTAGCAAACCAAATTCAACAAGACATTTAAAAGATCATTCACCAATGATCTTTTGATGAATCCCTGGGATTCATCCCAGGGACGCAAGAATGGTTCAACGTATGTAAATCAATAAATGTAACACAGTTACAGAATCAAGGACAAAACCATATGATCATTTCAATAGATGCAGAAAAAGCATTCAATACAATTCAACGTTACTTCATGATAAAAATTCTCAACAAACTGGGTATGGAAGGAACATACCTCAAAACAATGAAGGCCATTACAGAAAAACTCTCAGCTGACAGCATACTGAATGGGGAAAAAGCGAAAGCCCTTCCTAGGCAAGCATTGCTACTTTCACCACTTTTATTCAACATATTGCTATAAGTCCTAGACAGAGCAATTATGCAAGAGAAATAAAGGGTATCCAAATTGGAAAAGAAAAATTCAAATTATCTTTGTTTGCAGATGATATGATCTTATATTTGGAAAAATCTAAAGACTCCATCCAGCAAGTTTTAGAGCTGATAAAAAAAATTCAGACCAGGCACAGTGGCTCATGCCTGTAATCCCAGCACTTTGGGAGGCCAAGGTAGGGGGATCACTTGAGATCAGTAGCTCGAGACCAGCCTGGCCAAAGGAAACCCCATCTCTACTAAAAATACAAAAATTAGCTGCGCATGGTGGTGGGTGCCTGTAATCCCAGCTTCTCTGGAGAATTGCTTGAACCTGGGAGGTGGAGGTTGTAGTGAGCCAAGGTCTCACCACTGCACTCCAGGCTGGGTGACAGAGTGAGACTCTGTCAATCCCAGCTTCTCTGGAAGCTGAGGCAGGAGAATCGCTTGAACCCAGGAGGTGGAGGTTGCAGTTAGCCAGTACTGTACCACTGCACTCCAATCTGGGTGGCAGAGTGAGACTCTGTCTCACAAAAACAACAACAAAAAAGAAATTCAGTAAAGTTTCAGGATACAAAATCAACATACAAAAATCAGTAGCATTTATGTACGCCAACAGTGTATGTAAGTCAAAAGAAAGCAATGAAGAAAGCAGCTCCATTTACAATAGTTACAAAAAATACCTATGAATAAATTAAACCAAAGAAGTGAAAGATATCTGTAAGGAAAACTATAAAATACTGATGAAAAAATTGAAAAGAACACAATAAAACGGAAAGATATTCCATGCTCATGGGTTGGAAGAATTAATATTGTTAAAATGTCTATGCTACCCAAAGCAATCTACACATTCAATGCAATCCATATCAAAATATCAATGACATTCTTCACAGAAATAGAAAAAAATTTCTAAAATTCATATAGAACCACAAAAGACCTCAAATAGCCAGAGCAACCATAAGCAAAGAGAACAAAGCTGGAGGCATCACACTACCTGACTTCAAAATATACCACCATAGTATATTTTGGTGTCAACTTGATTGGATTGAAGGATGCAAAGTATTGTTCCTGGGTGTGTCTGTGAGGGTGCTGCCAAAGGAGATTAACATTTGAGTCAGTGGACTGGGAGAGGCAGACCCACCTTCAATCTGGGCAGGCACCATCTAATCAACAGCCAGCGTGGCTAGAATAAAGCAGACTTGCTGAGTCTTCCAGGCTTCATCTTTCTCCTGTGCTGGATGTTTCCTGCCCCCAAATATCAGACTCTAACTTCTTCAGCTTTTAGACTCTTGGACATATACCACTGGTTTGTCAGGGGCTCTCCAGCCTTTGGCCACAGACTGAAGGTTGCACTGTCAGTTTCCCTTCTTTTGAGGTTTTGGGACTTGGACTGGGCCACCACAGGCTTCCTTGCTCCTCAACTTGCAGACAGCTTATCATGAGACTTTACTTTGTGATCGTGTGGTCAATTCTCCTTAATAAACTCCCTTTCATATATACTTATATCCTATTAGTTCTGTCCCTCTAGAGAACCCTAATACAGTAATCAAACAGCATGGTTCTGGCATAAAAGCAGAAATATAGACCGTCAGAACAGAATAGAGAGCCCAGAAATAAATTTACACATTAACTGCCAACTAATTTTTGACAAAGAACATACGTTAGGGAAAGAACTGGTTATTTAATAAATGGTGCTGGGAAATTGGAAAAACAAATGCAGAAGAATGACACTAGACTCTTATCTCTCACCTTCTACAAAAATCAAATCAAAATGGATTAAAGACTTAAATGTAAGACCCCAAACCATAAAACTATAGAAGAAAACATTGGAGAAATGCTTTAAGACATTAACCTGGGCAAAGAAGTTTTGGATAAGACCTCAAAAAGCACAGGCAATGAAAGCAAAAATAGACAAATGGGATCACATCAAGCTAAAAAGCTTCTGTACATCAAAGGACACAACAAAGTGAAGAGACAATCTATAGAATGAGGGAAAATATTTGCCAACTATCCATATGACAAGGGATTAATAACCTGAATATTTAAGGAACCCAAACAACTGAATGGCAAAAAACAAACCAAAGTAATCTAATTTTAAAATGGGCAAAAGATCTGAACAGACATTTCTCAAGAGAAAATATACAAATGACCAACAAGCATATGAAAACATGCTCAGCATCACTAGTCATCAGGGTGATGCAAATCAAAAGCACAATGATATATAATCTCACCCCAGTTTAAATGGCCATTACCCAGAGGAAAAGAATAGATGCTGGTGAGGATGCAGAGAGAGAGGATGCAGAGAGAAGGGAATGCTCGCTCCTGGTGGGAATGTAAACTAGTACAGCCTCTACGGAAAATAGTACGGAGATTCCTCAAAAAAACTGAAAACAGAGCTACCATATGATCCAGCAATCCCACTGCTGGGTATACATCCAAAGGAAAGGAAATCAGTATATCAAATAGATATTTGCACTCCTGTATTTATTAAAGCACTATTCATAATAGCAAAGATGGAAAAACCTAAGTGTTCATCAATGGACAAATGGTTAAAAATGTATACATATACACAATGGAATATCATTCAGCCATAAAAAGAATGAAATCCTGTCATTTGCAGGAACATAGATGGAACTGGAGGACTTTTTCTTTTGGAGGACATTGTTAATTGAAATAACCTGGGCACAGAAAGACAAGTATCATCGCATGTTCTGACTCATATGCACGAACTAAAAAAATTGATCTCATAATAGTTGTACAGATTTACAGGGTACATACATACAATGTGTAATGATCAAATTAGAGTAAATGGGATACCCATCACCTGAAATATTTGTCATTTCTTTGTATTGGGAACATTCCAAATCTTCTCTTCTAGCTATTTTGAAATATACAATAAATTATTGTCAGCTAGTCATGTGTTCTCTTGGACATTAGGACTTACTCCTTCTATCTAACTGTATATTTGTAATCATTAACCTACCCCTTTCTATCTCCCCCTACCCACCTCCCACCCTTTCCAGCCTCTGGTAATCACCATTCTATGCTTTAATTCCATGAAATCAATTTTACACTGCTACTTTAGAATTCAGTTCAGAAAAATTGAAAAACTATTTCTGCAATAGTTTTAGTTGAAGGCAGGAATGTTTAGTACCCTCTTGGTGACAGAAGTAATAACTTCCTTCTTTTTTTATAAACTGTGGCTTAAAAGTCATAACAAAATATCACCTTTATAAAACTCTTTCCAGCCCCAAGGGTCTAGAATTCCAGGATTTCTGTGAAGCCTGAAGGGACAATAGGGCTTTATTGGGTTCTGTTATTGAAAACTTTACAGTTTTTGAGTTTCTCTGGCATGTTTCCTCATTGAACAGAAAACGTAGAGGCTTTTCAGAATCATTCAAATGGATTTATGATGTGCCCTTGGTAGAAAGGGAGGTCAAAATCCTCCCCTGCTATTTAAAAACTTTCATTTGGGCTTATGCTTGAAAACAGGCTGACTTTGGCCCACCACTGCTGGGCAGTTCTCTGCAGGCAGCTGGAGGCAGCAGAGCCACCTGCGAAGAGAAGTGGAGAAGCGGCCTGGTAGCCCTTCAGACTCCCAGGGAGGGAGGACTGCTGCCTAGTGACAGAGCCACTGTCAACTCACTGCGTTGAGTTATTTCACTTCCCTGGACCTCAGCATTCTTATCTGTTAAGTGAGAGGCACTGGACTAAAGTTCTTCCTGTTCTGATATCCTTAGAAGGAGGGTGGATGGGACATCACTGCCACATTCCTCCCTGGGCCTGGCTGGTGGCAGCAGCTGCCCTGTGCAAAGCAGCACAGAGGAGACCCTCCACGGTTTACCAAGGGCAGGTGTTGCCTGAGAGGAGGTGGGGGACATAGGTGAGTGAATCTCCACCCCTTCTCCACCAAGGCTGAGATTCTTTCCACTTCTCCCTGCTACATTTTCAAATTCAATTTGTAGTTCCTGCCCATGAAAACTACTGTTTGGTGTCTACAAGATTTGGAAATCTTTTCTTTGGAACAATTTTGTTGTTACAGGAGAGATGATACTTAAATTGTTTTCAGTTCTGTAAATTTTCTTATGTTTCTCAAAAGCCTGTTTTAGTTTCCTTTTAATTTGTTAATTAAAAATATTTTTTAAGAGATAGGGCCTCAGTATTTTGTCTAGGCTGGTCTCAAACTCCTGGCCTCAAGCAATTCTCCCAACTCAGCCGCCACTGTCCCTGGGATTATAGGTGTGTGCCACTGCACCTGGCTCAAAAACACGTTTTAGGCTGGGTGTGGTGGCTCATGTCTGTAATCCCAGCACTTTGGAAAATCAAGGTGAGAGGATCACTTGAGGCCAGCAGTTCAAGACCAGCCTAGTCAACAGAGTAAGACCCCTCTCTCTACAATTTAAAAACAAAACAAAACAAAAAGCCAGGCATGGTGGCACTCGCCTGTAGTCCCAACTCACAATGGTGTGAGCCGTGATCACACCACAGCATTCCAGTTTGGGTGACAGAGTGAGACCCCATTTCTGAAAAAAATATACCCAAACCTTCAAACTCATAATTCACACATCATCATGAAAGACATCCCAGAGCATTATGTTAATTGAATTCAATTAAAAAATACAAAATTGGATGAACAGAATAACCAGAACACTGAAAGGAACATTAACAGTATTTACCTTGGGGGATTGGGACTTTGAAAAGTTTCTCCTTTTAGTTTCCTGAATTTTAACATTTTTATTTCTTTAAAAAAAAGTTACATATAGGAAAAATAAATGTGATCAAAAATATTTGTTATGATCATCCTATACCTTGACCTACATCTTTAAGGAGCAATGAAGAATTGTGTTTTCACTCCTAAAATAACACATTAGCTTGTGTGTATAGATTGATGTGAAAAGAGTGGCTGGCAGTTCATTTTATATTTGACTCTAATTTTATGGCCATGGATTAGCCCTGTGATAGTGAATACAGGCTAGATTTACAAAACCAGTGTCTTTTCTCTCCTAGGAAAGCATATTAAATGGCCACTTTAGTGCCCGGGCAACCTCAATCTGAAAGCTCAGTAGCCTTTAGATCTACCCTCAAATATGAAAAAACAAGCAAGCAAAGCAACAACACAACACACAACTAGAAGAGAAGGAATGTTTTGTTGCAATTTCAAATATGTACTTTATCAGCTTGCTTTCTTGAGCCATGCTCCTGACCAGAAATCCTAGGAGTGACTAGCTTATCAGCTGATGGAGGAAAGATATTCAGGGAGAAATCCACACAGACACTGTTAGCCAGTGGCCAGCACCGAACACACAAAATGATAAGAATGTCAATGTTTAAAAGGGCTGGGACTTTTTGAAACAGAGAAGTATATGGACTTTATCAATGTGATGTTTTAACGAGGAGATAGATGCCACCATTTTGCTTTGCCAGACTTTTTCTTTTCTAGGGGCAGGGATATTTGTTTCCGAGGACACTAATTGTATCTCAAGTTGCAGTCAAGAAAAATTATTTCCTAGAATACTGTTGCTATCGCAATTGGACTCAGAATTGGATATTTTTGTAAAACAATAATACTGGAAGTATTTTACTATCACATAAAAATATTAATAATTTGAATTTTTCTAAATTTCCAACTTGTAAAGAAAAATCATTCAGATAATTTCTTTTAACAAATGACATAGGAGTGTTTAAAGTGAAATTCCTCTCCTCTACAATAGTAGGGTTTTCTCAACACAATAAGTCATTACCAATATAAAAGAATCAATTTGTATTTTACCTTTTAAGTTAAACATAATATACAGCACAATTCAGTCCCAGAAACATGTTCTGAAGTAGATAAATCTGCTCATAGTAACTTCACAAATGTTCCTTTGACTTTCAATTTATTATTTCAACTGTCTCTGGTGAGGGCATTTCATATGCTTATAAATCTCTTCAGTTTCTTTTTGTGTTTTAGTGCTTCATGTTAATGGACTCCGTAACTGTTACATAAAACACATCTATCAGCAAAGGTTTAGGAACAAACATTTATATCAAGACTGTTTAAAAGTTGGCAGCCTTGGTGAATAGTAAATAACAGTGAATAGGACAGAACATAAATACACAGATCAATTTAATAACAGATTGTCTCCAAAGGATTAGAAACAGGGTTGTCTGAACTGTCAAGGAAGACACATCTAGCACTCAGATCAATGCAGCATGAAGTAGGAATCATCAGGGTTTTACAGCATGAGATTTTTGTTCTTTTGCATAAATAAATTTACCTTAATTTTTGGAATATAATCAATCTCCTATTCCACCAGTTGCAAGAGCCATATTTACTTGCTCTCTAATTCTTGTCACTTTCTAATTATCATGCTCCAGTGCAACTGTGCTTCCATGTTCTCTAAATTAACCATTTTTGACCAGTGAAGTTAGATATTTGCAAAATCTCCATCACAACTGAACTTTACAGATGCAGACACATTGAGGTTTTTGATGAACTTCAGTTCCTCAGTTTTCTCAGTTTCTAACAATACCTCCCTCTCAGGACTGTAGAGGATATTGTATGCAAGATGCCTTGCTTAGTATTTCCCTTCTGCAATCTTTCTCTGTGGGCTGCACCCATTCCTTTACATGGTTTTAAACCCTTCTCATGTGCACATCCTACCTTTGAAAATCCTTCAGGGCATCTTCGTTTTTGTACCCCAGTGCCAAGCCTGGGTAAGTATCAGCGCTGCTGCTTCTCTTCTGGCTGATGGCTGAAGGAGCTCAGGGAGGGTAAGAACAGGGTGTCTTAATGATACCTGTCATTAAGAGTGCTGGTTGGTTTTGTACAGGTTGGCAAATAAAAGCAAGATTCGTTTTTAATCCCTTGAAGATTTTGTCACTGAAAGTTTGGCAGGGGCAGGTCATAAAGGAGCAGAACATTTGCCTAAATGATTAGCTCCAGAAAAAGATGCTAGGCACATTAAAGAGAAGAACAGTATGAGAGCCCCAGTAACTTCAGCCCTGATCTCAGGTTCTAGCTAGGAGACCCTACTGCCTCCTGGGTGATCCCAGGTGACTGTATACTTCCCTCATTCTAACACTTAAACGAAATTTCCCAAGCAAAACTCATCATTCAAATAGCTTGTAATTAACAAGGGTTTAGGTATTTACTTGCTAAAAGTGAATGTAATTTAACAAAGGCATTTGTGCCAGTTCCATCTTAGTTTGAGAGGAAGGTAATATTTGACTTAACTAAGATATTATTTACATAAATGAGGGAATAAATTAATATAGTGAGCAAAAAATAAATAAAGGGTTTTATAAAAGACATTGACATACAGCTTTGAGAGCCACATTTATTTTACAAGTGTCAGAAATCTAAAACTTGCTTCTAATAAGCTAGGGGAAAAACACTAAATGTGACAAAACTGTACCCTTTGGTACTCATAAATGATTAATAAATGAAACATAAACAGTCTGTGATGAATCAAAACTACAACAAAAGAAGCAATCTACAAAAATGTTATACTGCCATTGTTTATTTTAGTATTATAAAAGATAACTGCCAGCAGATTAGCTAATCTTCTTATAATTCATCCATATACTGTTTGGATTTCATGTCATAGTCTCACATTTTATTTATAATTTTAATTGTACAATTTTACAGTATATTGCTTCAAATGTCTTCTGCATGTAAAACACAGTATACAGAAATATGCGTAAATGAAAGTAATTGGGCTGGGCACGGTGGCTCACGCCTGTAATCCCAGCACTTCGGGAAGCTGAAGCAGGTGAATCACCTGAGGTCAGGCATTCAAGACCAGCCTGGCCAACATGGTGAAACCCCGTCTCTACTAAAAATACAAAAATTAGCCCAGTGTGGTGGGAGGTACCTGTAATTGCAGCTACTTGGGAGGCTGAGGCAGGAAAATCACTTGAACCTGGGAGGCGGAGATTGAAGTGAGCCGAGATCTGCCACTGCACTCCAGGCATGGGGTGAGAGAGTGAGACTCCATCTCCAAAAAAAGAAAGTAATTGTATGAGGGTAGTGAGATTGATTATAACTGACTTTTCAAGAACTAATGACTGGGAATTTCCCAAACTTGGTAAAGAGTCAGAAATCCTGAGTCCCAAGTAGGATAAGTAAAAAGAAATCTACATTTAAGCAAATTCTAATAAAAATTCTAATAAAACTGCTTTAAAATCAAAATATAGAAAGATAAATGTTAAAATCATTCAGATTTTAAAAAACAAATCACTTTCAAAAGATTTTAAAAAACAAATCACTAGCAACAATTAGACTAATAGTGGATTTTCCAATAGAAATAATGGAAGCTAAAAGTCAAAGGAAGTAACATATTGATACTACTGAAATAATATAATTTTATACTGGGCAAAAATATCCTTCAGGAACAAAGTCAAGTAAAGACATTTTCAGGCAAATAAAAATAAAATAATTTGTCGCCAGCAGACTAGCAGTTAAGGAAATACCAAATGTACTTCTTCAGGCAGAAAGAAAATGACCACATAAATAAATCTGAAATGCAAGAAGTAATGAAGAGCAATGAAAATGTAACTATGTGGATAAATCTAAGTGTATATAACTTATTAAACAATAATAATTGTGTGTCATGGGGGTAAAATAAAATACATGACAACAAAGGCATAAAATTCTTGAGAAGGGAAAAGGAGGTAAGTGTCCCAAGCTTTTTACATTACCCAGAAAGAGGGTAAAGGTAACAAGTAGCAGTAGGCTTTAAGGAATCAAGAATATATACTGTAATCTCTAGTATAACTACTGAAAGAATAATAAAAGAATGTATAACGGACCAATCCAGTGGAGGGAGAACACAGGATATTAAAATCTGTCCCATTGAGTTAGAATAATGCAAAAAAGGAGAGAAAGGGGAACATAATATAGGGTACTAATAGGAAGAAAATATTATTCAGACTTTAGATTTAAATCCAAACATGTCAACAGGCTACATATTCAAGATGAAGTTTATCAAACTCCATTTAAAAACCGTTTTATGCTATTTACAAAAGATAGATTAGAACATAAGAACAGAAAGAGTGGAAATAGAATCTTTTTTTTTTTGAGACGGAGTCTTGCTCTGTCGCCCAGGCTGGAGTGCAGTGGCCGGATCTCAGCTCACTGCAAGCTCCGCCTCCCGGGTTTACGCCATTCTCCTGCCTCAGCCTCCCGAGTAGCTGGAACTAGAGGCGCCCACCACCTCGCCCGGCTAGTTTTTTTTTGTATTTTTTAGTAGAGACGGGGTTTCACCGTGTTCGCCAGGATGGTCTCGATCTCCTGACCTGGTGATCTGCCCGTCTTGGCTTCCCAAAGTGCTGGGATTACAGGCTTGAGCCACCATGCCGGCCTTTTTTTTTTTTTTTTTTTGAGATGGAGTCTCGCTCTGTAGCCCAGGCTGGAGTGCAGTGGCGGGATCTCCGCTCACTGCAAGCTCTGCCTCCCGGGTTTACGCCATTCTCCTGCCTCAGCCTCCCGAGTAGCTGGGACTACAGGTGCCTGCCACCTTGCCCAGCTAGTTTTTTGTGTTTTTTAGTAGAGATGGGGTTTCACCATGTTAGCCAGGATGGTCTCGATCTCCTGACCTCGTGATCTGTATAGAATCTTATAAAAAAAAATCCATGCATTCAGTAACCAAGATGTTATATTAATATCAGACTTTAAGGCAAAACACATTATTAGAAATAAAGAATGATACTACATAATGATAATTAATCAAAAGATAATTTTAGATGTGTTTTCATTCAATAGAGTCTCAAAAAATATATAAAGAAACATATAAAGAAAAAATTTATAGAACTACAAGGAGAAACAGACAAACTAGAGTCACAATGAAATTGATTTTTAACACACTTCTCTCAGTAACTCTTATAACAAGCAGATAAAAGTACGGAGAGAGATATGAATTGGTCTAATGAACACATATGTAGAATACTATAACGAGGGCAGAATCAAATAAATTGTTCAGATCCTATGTGATAATGCAAGTCTCTACATATTTTAAAAGAATGAAATAACACAGAATATGTTCTCTGACCACAATACAACTAAGTTAGAAATCACTGACAAAAGGATTTTTTTTAAATCATGTTTGGAAATAAAGTACTATACCTTTATATAACACATGGGTCAAAAAAGAAATAAAAATGTAAGTTAGAAAATGTAAGTTAGAAAAAAGAATAATGAAAATATGACATATCAAAACTTTCAAGAAGTGCAAGGGGAACTTTATCATTTTAACTGTACATAGAGTACTATATAAAAAAAGAAGGGCTTTAAAAATGGATGAGGTAAGAGTCTATCCAAGAAGACAGAAAAACAACAGTAAATTAAACTCAAAGCAGAAGGAAGGAAATAATAAAGTTAGAATATAAATTAATAAGATAAAATATATTGGATTCATCCGTTTCCTTGGTGAAACTGTTCAAGGAAAACAAGAAAAGAAACAACCAATGTCAGGAATGAAAAAGAAGACATTACTACAGGTCCTGCAGACCTACAAAGTCATCAAAAATGTTTTAAACAACTTTATAAAACTATATTTCAAAATATAAATAAAATGAATATATTCCTTGAAAAATACTTCAAGTAAAGGTTGGACAGAATAGAGAATTTGAATAATCCTTCAACTATTTAAAAAATTACATATATAATTTAGAATGTTACAATAAAGAAAATTCCAGGCCTAGATGGTTTCTAACAAACATTCAAGGAAGACATGGTAATCTTACACAAACCCTTTAAGAGTAGGGGAAAAACAGCTACACATTTGCCAACTCATATTAAGAGGCCAGAATAACTCTAACATAAAAACTGAGATGAAATTCCAATAAAGGAAAATTTCAGGCTAGTCTCATTCAAGAATTTAGATGCAAATATCCTGAAAATAAGATTAGCAGATTTACCCACTAACACTGAAATGACATGTGGGTGACCAACTCAGTCTCAACTGGACAGCCAGAGCCACGTTTTACCTACTTTTTTTTTCCTGAACTTCAGAAGAGAGTCTATATTCAGTTTTTGGTAACTTTGTTAATAAACCGATATTACCAAACCACATCTAGTAATATATAAAAAGGATAATCCATGTTGGACACATTCCATAATGTAAGCCTGGGTTACGATTTGAAAATCAATGCAATTCATCACATTAATAGAGTAAGAGAATCACATAATTATTTCAGTTGATTTCAATAGATGATGTTAATAAAATTTTAATCAAATATATGCTAAAAACTCTCAGCAAACTAGGACTAGAAAGGAATTTTCTGAATCTGAAAAAAGATATCCCCCAAAAGGACCTTCAGCAAATATCATACTTAATGGTGAAACATTGAAAGCTTTCCCCCGACACTGGGACCAAGACAAGGTGTATGAGCCTCCTAGGGCTGCTGTAACAAAGTACCACAAACTGGGTTACTTCAAACAAGAGAAATGCATTGTCTCACAGTTCTGGAAGCTACCAGCTGAGATCAAGGTGTTGGCAAGGCCATGCTCTCTTTGAAGGCTCTAGGGGCGAATCCTTCCTTGCCTCTTCTTAGTTTCTGGGGGTTGCCAGCAATCTTTGGCATCCCTTGTCTTGTAGATACAGCACTCCAATCGCTGCCTCCATCCTCATATGGTATTCTTCCCTGTGCATGTGTCTGTATCTGTTCTTTTTTTATGAGGGGACAAGCATATTAGAGTAGGGCAAACCCTACTCCAGTATGATCTCATCTTAACTTGATTACGCCTGCAAAGGCAGTCCAAATAAAGTCACATTCACAGATACCGGGGTTTAGGACTTCAATATATCTTTTTGGAGGATAATTCAGCCTACAATACAAGGACTCCCACTGTTGCCACTTCCCAGCCAGTGTAAAAAGGCCAAAATAAGAAATACAAAATGTAAAGATTAGAAAAGAAGAAATAAAACTGTCATTATTCATGGATGACATAATTGTCTATGGAGAAAATCCTAAACAATTCACAGATAAATTATTAGAATATGTTTTCAAAGGTTGGTATATACAAGGTTAATACATAAAATTAATTTCACTACAATACATGACAATAGCATAAAAAACCATACACTTAGAAATCAAACTAATAAAATACGTGTAAGATCTCTGGGCAGAAAGCTATAAAATCTTATTGGGAGAAACTAAAGAAGACTAAAATATGCTATGTTCATGAATTAGAAGACTCAATATTGTAAATTTGCCAAGTCTTAAATGGTCTACAGATGCAGTGCAATCCCCATCAAAATCTCAGTGTGTGGAAACTGACAGGCTGATTCTCAAGTTATATGGACATGGAAAAGCTCAAGAACAGTCAAGAATTTGTTGAATAAAGCTAAAAGGGTATGTATTACTGAATATGAAGAGTTATTATAAAGCTGTTTTAATGAAGACAATGTAGTATTGGCACAAAGACAGACAAACAGGCCAATGGGACAGATAGGGTGCCGACAAACACACCTATGCATACATGGGCACTTGCTCAATGACAGAAGAACACTGTGGAGTGGTGAGTTAAAGGGGAGACTTTTCAATAAACTGTACTGAAATAAATGAATATTCTTATGAAAAAAATGAATTTTCTCCCTACCTTGTATTAGCCACCAAAATAGCTATATGCAAAAATATAGATGAATTTCACAAACATTTAAGCAAAAAGAAATACATACAGTAATACTCTATTTAAATAAAGTTAAAACAAAATTAAACTATAGTGCAAGAAAAGTCAGGATTACAGTTAATTTGGGCAAAAAAAAGTGTTCGTAACTGGCAGAGGGTACAAGACGAGTTTCTAGGGAGCTAGGAAAGATTTCATTTCTTTGCCTAGAGGGTGAGATGGTGGTAGCATAAAAAGTAGTTGGATACATTCATTCATTCAACAAATAGTTATTGAGAAATCACTATATATCAGGTATTGCACTAGATCTGGGTCATCAAAGGGGAATAAATACAGGCCTGATCCCTGCTCTGGCCATGCTTACCTCTGATAGCAGGCAGACAAAAACAATTAATGAACATAGATTAATATACACAATCGCCTCACAGTCACCTCACAGGGTAAGTGCTCTGAGAGATACCCTTGTCTTGCTACGCAAGGGGGACTCTTTCCTTATTGGGGGTGGGGATGAAGAGGAAAGCCGTTAGGTCTTTCACTGGACTGAATCATAAAAATAGCTCAGAATTGCATTCCTTTTCCTTACCCCAAAAAAGTAGTGGTTACTCCTTTTATCTCTAATGGTTCCAATGTCATTTTAGATCTACACTTATTTATACCTAGGAATCCCATCTGACACTTAGAAATTCCATCTGTTAATCCGAGGAAAATCTTGGCTTGAAAGTAATGGCACCAGTCCCTTAAAATGGCACCTATGTGCGAATACCACTAATTTTTAGTTAATTTTAGGGCTGTTACTCTAAAATAAAAAAGTTATTTTGAAATTCTAATTCAAAAAGCAATGAGTTTTAAAATAACCCTTTCCATGTTATAAAATACTTTTATGCTCATTGTAGAACAGCTGGGAAATCAAAAACTGCCAAAAAAAAATTTTTGTAAACCCTCAAAAATCCATAATTCTATCAATAGGTATCAATTCTATCTATAGCTACTGTAAACGTTGTGGTACATCTCTTTCAATATTTAAATACCTTGAAATATTTATTTTCACTGTTGAGATCAGAATTTCTATGTGGTTTTGTAACCCGAATTTTCCATCTAAAAAATATCATAACTTATTTCCCCAGTCATTAATCTTCCTAAACATAATTCTTAAGTTTGTAAAAATTCCATCCTACAGATATACCTAAAAGTCAGTTTATTTACTTTGTTTCCCCAGGAAAGAATCCTACATGACCATGGTTCTGGGCCCGTGTAAGTGCTGCCTTGTGAACAGTGTAGACAAGATCACAGAATCATCCTTCAAGTACTTAAAGCCAATGTAAAAGTTTTTCCAAGGCAAAGCTGGACTGTGAATCCAGCAATTTCCAATGTTCCCCAGATGTGAATCATCTCAATGAGAGGCCATTATTCGAGTGCAACAGGGCTTCACGCGTCCAGCGGTGTCAAAGTTCTGCTAAGCGTCCGAAGCCTAGCAAAAGGTTCCGATGGGCTATTGGAACTCAGCGGCCCCAGCGGAGGCTGCCCCCAGGGCGGCAGCAATCAGACCGGGACCGGCCGCAGAGTTCCCAGTCCCGCGGAGCGCTAGCTGCCGGGCGGACGCGGAGGCCCGACAGTCCTAGTCCTCCTGTCCAGGTTTAATCCGCACCTACGCGGTAAATTCCAGGAGGTGCTCCCAGCTTAGCCCGCCGCGCCCGGCTCCGCACCTGGCCAACCCGGGCTCCCTCCCGGCCCTGGCGCCCTCTGCACCCGCCTTAGGCGCGGCGGCCGAGCCCTGGCTGCGCCCTCTGGGCGCGCTCCTCCGAGTCCCAAGTTCGGGTCGCGAGTCTGAACTTGGGAGGAACGCGCCCCGGGTCCCCGCCCTTCCCGGACTGCCCGATCCCCATCCCCCGCAACTGGGAGAGCGCAGGCGCAGCCGGCCGCGAGTCCCGTCAGCGGTCCCGGAGCCAGTGGCCGCGCCCGTGCCGGTAGCGTCGCTGCCACCCTCACCATGGGCCCGGGTCCTCTCTTGCTTTGCGTGGGGCTCGGCGCGCTTGTGTCTTCTTCGGGGGCCGGGGGCTTCCGCAAGCGAGGCCCCTCTGTGACGGCCAAGGTGACCGAGAGCGGCGGGCGGCAACTTCCCCTGTTGCGGGCGGGGCCCTGGGGGCGCTTTGGATACTGGGACCTCGGTGTCAGGGCGGGCGAGGAGGAGGCTTCCCGGGCGCAAGGGGGCAGGAGGCGGCCGCGGGGCTGGGTGGGAGGGGGCTGCTCGCGTGCAGGGAGGCCGGCGCTCCCAGGGAGACCCTGGGGGAGCTGGGCTGAGGCCAGCCTGCCCCCGCCGCAGGCTGCTTGGACTTCCTGTCCCGGGTCGGTGGTCCGAAGTGATCAGCTTGTGGGTAGGAGAGGCTTCCGGAACCGGCCGGCCGGTTCTCCAGGAAGGAGACTGCCCAAGTACTTCCTTCGGCGTGGCCTGGGCTCGGGAGCGGAGCGAGAGGAATGCGGTGGGGACGGGACCCGCACAGGAGAGGCGCTCGGAGTCCAGGGCTTGCAGCCGCCCGCCCGCCGCGGTGGCTTCGGGCAGGCGTTAAAGCGCCTCGTTCAGATGAGAGACTACCCTCCGCCTCTTTCGGGGAACCGTCGTCCTCTCCCGGGAAGGGAAGGTGCGCCTTCAACTTCGGCAGGCGGGCGGCCCCGGCTGTGGGCTACGCCAGGCCGGGCGAAGGCGGCACCTGTAGACCTGGGGCAGCCTCCACGGCGGGGGACGGGGGCGGGGGGCTGCCACAAAGTGCGTCTTTAAGGCTTCCTCGTACTTAACTCCGCTTCAGTTCTTTTTTCAGCATATTTAACCAAGGGTAGACGATCATGGGAGAGGGCAGGGAGAGGGAGGGGATAATTTGGTGCCCCTGATCACCACTTCTAGAAAACCCGCTGGCAATAGTGTCTTGGAAACTGAAGCCGGAGGGGGCCGGCTGCAGCTGAAAGTGGTCTTCATCAGTCTGGGGTTTGTCAGTGGAAATGATACTAATCAGCTACTAGAATGCTTACATCCGCTACAGCAGGCGCCACCTGAGGACGGGGAAGACGGGGGTGGGGACGAGGAGGCCCAGCTCAGCATCTGATGTCGCAGAAAGGCCATGCCACGCTGTGGGCGGGGTTGATAAACAGCCTGATGGTTTTGAGAAGCTCTGATCATACTCCCAGCCTCTTGATCTTATAGGCATATCTAACTTTGGGAAATGGTTTGTGCAAGGCCACAGAGCTGAATAGGGTCTCTGGAGATAAAGCCATAAACATAAAATTGGCACAATTATGAAATGTTAGAGGAAATAAACTTCAATATACGTTGGGTGGCATTTTAAAATATCTGAAAAATGAGAAAAACCAGCGCAGGGAAGATTTAGGAGGCAAAGGGAACTGCATGTGCGTAGGTCCTCAAACAGGAAAGCCTTCCCTGCATTCAGAGGATGTGGAGAGGATGGTGTGGCTTCAGCACAGAATGAGAGGTGACTTGAGATGAGGTCGGAGGCGTGAGCAGCAGCGGGATCACACAGGGCCTTAGAGGCTGCAGGTAGGCGTGCGGGTATTGAGGCAATTTGTCTTAAAATCTGAAGTCTTATTCTGCAGTCAGAGCCACTTAAGGGTTTTAAGCATAAGAATGGCATGATTTCGACCGGGTGCGGTGGCTCATGCCTGTAATCCCAGCACTTTGGGAGGCCGAGGTGGGTGGATCACGATGTCAGGAGTTCAAGAATGGCATGACCTCAGTATATATTGTTGAGAAATTTATGTGGTCACTCAGTGGAGAGTGAACTGGGAGGTCATTCAGGGCACCATGCCAGAATCCAGATGGTGGCTTGGATTAGGGTGGTAATCATTGAAATGGGGAGCAAGGGAAGGACTTGAAACAGATTTTGGAGGGATAACTAACAGGAGTTGCTGATGGTTTAGAAAGTGGGGTGAGGGAGAGGGAATAGGAGGAATAGGTTTGCCAAATAAGATATAGGAAGCCCATTTAGATGTGAATTTCAGATTAACAATGAATAAGTGTTTTTAGTGTAAGTACATCCCCTGTAATATTTGGGAACAAGTTTCACCTGGGAAACTTTTTAAACCTGCTGCTGCAGAGACCCACCTCAGAGCAAGTCAGTCACAATCTGTATGGGTGGGGCTCAGTATCCTATCTTTTAGAAGCTTCTGGTGATTCTGATGTGCAGGCAGCGTGGGCTGGGAACCACTGGAAGATGGAGCCAAGAGAGGAGGAAGCTGGTGGCTGCAGAAGGGGAAGGGTTTGAGCATCCTAAACCCTTGTCTGTGACACTGTCACTGAGGGAGAGTTTGCATGTACCCTACTCTCAGAATTGTTACTTAACATGTCTTTTTTTTCCCTTACCAAATTTGTCATTAAGTTCTGAAAGCTAATTGTGTAAGTGTGTCTTAAACAAATCTGCTCTGTTCAATTACTTTTTCCTGAACTTCTAAAGACAACTGAATCTATTGGGAAATGACGTTCAAAATAATTTCTCTGAGTGCAGACAAGTACATTAATTGACCATTGCTCTAGTGTATTGTTTTCCCCAGCAGTGTTTTTGTTTACCTCTGATTTCATTTAAAAATAGGAATCTGTAAATAAGAGAGGTGTGAGGTGCTATTCTGCCCACATGGCCCATTAGTGGCACTAACTTCGTCCACACATCCTGCTGCTTGGCCAGCCTGGCAGCTTCCTGCCCCAGCCATAGAGGCTCAGGTGGGGCCTCTGGCTCATTGGGCTCCAAATCCACAGAATTACATTTGCTGACCTATATTTTTGAACCAATGCCATGGGATCTGTGCAGGATCTGGCATCAGGAGTGTGTGAAATAATGCCACCATCCTTCCAGCTGTACACATATTACAGCGTGCAAGCACATTAGCATGTAGTGGCCAGGAGGCTGTGGCTAGATGGCCTTGGACAAGTTATCTAATGTCCACAGCTCCGTTTCCTCCTCTGTCAAATGGAGACAGAAATCATCCCTACCTGGGAGGGCTTTGC
Organism: Colobus angolensis palliatus; assembly: GCF_000951035.1. NCBI lineage: Eukaryota > Metazoa > Chordata > Mammalia > Primates > Cercopithecidae > Colobus > Colobus angolensis. The sequence continues at coordinate 10,379,517 of NW_012119821.1, read as the reverse complement.
GCATTAGATGAGGTAAAGCAAGGGTCTTAGTCCATTTGTGTTGCTATAAAAGAATACTTGAGGCTGGGCAATTTGTGAAGAAAAAAGGTTTATTTAGCTCACGATTCTGCTGGCTGGAAGATTCAAGACTGGGCATCTGGTGACAGCCTCAGATGTCCACTCATGGTGGAAGATGGTAGGGAACAGGCATGTGCAGATCACCTGGTGAGAGAGGAAGCTGAGGGGCGTGGTGTCAGTTTCCTTTTAAAACCAGTTCTCATGGGAACTAACAAAATGAGAACCGACTCACTTCTGAGATGGCACCAAGCCATTCATGAGGGATCTACGCCCATGACTCAAACACCTCACATTAGGCCCCACCTCCAACACTGGGATCAAACATCTAAACCATAGCAGCAGGTAAAGCACATAGTCCATAGTCCCTGATTGCAGAAGACACTTGTTAGTGTTATTTGTGTTTATCTTCTTAATCCTCCTGTGACAGCACAGACCTGAAAGGAATCATTTACTTTACAGATGAAGAAAGGAAGTTCAGAGTTTAACTTGCTGAAGGTTCCATGGCCATTGAGTAGGGGAGCTGCATTTGAGAACAGTTTCTTCCACATCACGGCTCATGTACTGGGTGTGTGTCCTAGTTACTTTGGAAATGGAATCAGGATTAATTCCACAGGGGTTTGGGTCAGGCTGTGTGAGGGCCTCCTTCCTCTTCCTCTACCTCCTCCCACCTCCAATGCTGCGTAATTTCCAAATGACTTTCAAGGGCAGCCTTGAGGGAAAAAACAAGTGACTGAGGTGCCCACCCCCAAAGTCTAGCATGGAATCCAATATCACCTTTCCCAGGAAGCCCACACTGATCTCCACAGATAATCACCAGCCCGTATCATGTAAGTACCTTATCTGTACTTACCTTATAAAATCGGACTTCTCATTATATTATAGCATTCATGTATGTGTTTTCTGTTGGACTGAAGCTCCTTGAGGGTAGAAGCTTTGTAGCCCCAGCCCACCCCTGGCCCAGCACTGGGCCTTGTTCCCAGAGGCACTCAGCAACATCGGAGATGAATCCAGTGGTGAGAGGCTTTAGAGTGAGAGCGTTTGCTGGCAGCTGTCTCACCTCCTGTCTAGGAATGTGTGTGCCCAGGTTCTCCTTGAGTATCATTTGACATTGAACCATTTAACATTTGACTGCCTCCTTCTGCTGACCTTTAGCTGGCCCCCGGGGAGCTAAAAACACTGTTGCTGCTCCTTAGGGTTTCCCTGGCTAGACCGGGAGAGCCCTATTAACAAAAACCAGTTTAGCGAGAGGCAGCCTTGAAACTCGGGCTCTCACACTCATAGTCGGGAAACCTTGGTAAATCACGTAATCTCCCTCATTCCCACTTTTCTCATTTGTAAATTAGTGATAATAGTTCCTGTCCCACCTTTCCCAGGTGTGGTGAGGATGAATTATGTAAGATGACGTGGGTTACCCACACTGAGACCACCACTAAGTCATGTTTGTTTCCTTCCCTCTTCCTTCCTGTTCCTCCTCCAGTTTCTGCCCCTTTGTTTAAATGCCTCTCCTGGCTGGGCGCTGTGGCTCATGCTTGTAATCCCAGCACTTTGGGAGGCCAAGGTGGGCAGATCACTTAAGGTCAGGAGTTCAAGACCAGCCTGGACAATATGGTGAAACCCCGTCTCTACTAAAAATACAAAAAGTAGCCGGGTGTGGTGGTCCACACCTGTAATCCCAGCTACTCAGGAGGCTGAGGCACAAGAGTCACTTGAACCTGGGAGGCAGGGGTTGCAGTGAGCCAAGATTGTGCCACTGCACTCCAGCCTGGGTGGCAGAATGAGATTCGGTCTGAGTAAATAAGTAAATAAATAAATGCCTTTTCCGTCTCCCTCGTACATTCCTTCCTTCACCACCCCAGTGCAGACCACTGTGACCTTATTCTTGACCTGGTGTAAGAGGCTGCAGATTCTCTTTCTCTCCGCATTTGAGTAACATTCACAGAGCCTCGCTTGACCCTATTCTTTCTCTTCTCTCTGTTGCCTAACAAAACTCATGCTTAGGCCGGCATCTCTCCTCTGCCTTCTGGAACTGGTGGGCAGCTTCTTTCCTGGCCCCCCACCCACTCTAACCCCTAGTTGTGGTCAGAAGGGCAGCTTTGCTTGTCTGCACACAGGCTACATTTCCTGCCTAGATGTACTGGTTCCAGAAAGAAGTCTGCCAGACAGGGCTCACCCCCATCCTTGTTTGGGGAGATGGCTGCCCTCCTCCCAGGCCTGCCTCCCTTCAAGCCTTCCTCCTTAGCCTCACTGTTCCTGCAGGCCTGGGCGTACAGTATTTGGGGGGCATTTGTCACACACTGCCCTGTACTGTGGTTATGGGTTTGCCTATCCTATCTCTTTATTTTAAACTGCCTTAGGACAGGGACTCTCTTATACAGTTTGTGCCTTCACATTGCCTTTTACGTAACCTTGCATAAATACTTGTTGACAAAATAAGATTTGATTTTATCCTTTCCATTAGAGTTGGGAAAACCTGCTATGTGTTCTCATGCTCACTGATGAAGCTGAAGGATATTTCGATTTGGGGAAAAAATTATAATAATACGTGTGCTAGGCTAGGTGTAAAAAAAATGTGATTTTTGCTGAAGAGTTATGTTGGGTGACAGGTACTTTTTCTTCATCTGCTCATGCTGCTCTCCCAGATCTTACTCCCTTTCTTCCTAAATATTCACAGGTTTTGTTTTCTCTTCTTTATTTTAAAAGTCCTATTCAACATAGTGTTGGAAGTTCTAGCCAGGGCAATCAGGCAGGAGAAAGAAATAAAGGATATTTGATTAGGAAAAGATCAAGTCAAATTGTCCCTGTTTGCAGATGACATGATTGTATATTTAGAAAACTCCAGCGTCTCAGCCCAAAATCTCCTTAAGCTGATAAGCAACTTCAGCAAAGTCTCAGGATACAAAATCAATGTGCAAAAATCACAAGCATTCCTATACACCAATAACAAACAAACAGAGAGACAAATCATGAGTGAACTCCCATTCACAGTTGCTTCAAAGAGAATAAAATACCTAGGAATCCAACTTACAAGGGATGTGAAAGACCTCTTCAAGGAGAACTACAAACCACTGCTCAACAAAATAAAAGAGGACACAAACAAATGGAAGAACATTCCATGCTCATGGATAGGAAGAATCAATATCGTGGAAATGGCCATACTGGCCCAAGGTAACTTACAGATTCAGTGCCATCCCCATTAAGCTACCAATGATTTTCTTCACAGAATTGGAAAAAACTACTTTAAAGTTCATATGGAACCAAAAAAGAGCCCGCATTGCCAAGACAATCCTAAGCCAAAAGAACAAAGCTGGAGGCATCATGCTACCTGACTTCAAATTATACTACAAGGCTACAATAACCAAAACAGCATGATACTGGTACCAAAACAGAGATATAGACCAATGGAACAGAACAGAACCCTGAGAAATAATACCACACATCTACAACCATCTGATCTTTGACAAACCAGACAAAAACAAGAAATGGGGAAAAAATTTCCTATTTAATAAATGGGTGCTGGAAAAACTGGCTAGCCGTATGTAGAAAGCTGAAACTGGATCCCTTCCTTACACCTTATAAAAAATTAATTCAAGATGGATTAAAGACTTAAATGTTAGACCTAAAACCACAAAAACCCTAGAAGAAAACCTAGGCAATACCATTCAGGACATAGGCATGGGCAAGTACTTCGTGTCTAAAACACCAAAAGCAATGGCAACAAAAGCCAAAATTGACAAATGGGATCTAATTAAACTAAAGAGCTTCTGCACAGCAAAAGAAACTACCATCAGAGTGAACAGGCAGCCTACAGAATGGGAGAAAATTTTTGCAATCTATCCATCTGACAAAGGGCTAATATCCAGAATCTACAAAGAACTTAAACAAATTTACAAGAAAAAATCAAACAACCCCATCAAAAAGTGGGCAAAGGATATGAACAGACACTTCTCAAAAGAAGACATTTATGCAGCCAACAGACACATGAAAAAAATGTTAATCATCACTGGTCATCAGAGAAATGCAAATCAAAACCACAATGAGATACCATCTCCACACCAGTTAGAATGGTGATCATTAAAAAGTTAGGAAACAACAGATGCTGGAGAGGATGTGGAGAAATAGGAACGATTTTACACTGTTGGTGGGAGTGTAAATTAGGTCAACCATTGTGGAAGACAGTGTGGCGATTCCTCAAGGATCTAGAACTAGAAATACTGTTTGACCCAGTGATCCCATTATTGGGTATATACCCAATTATAAATCATGCTACTATAAAGACACATGCACACGTATGTTTATTGCAGCATTATTCATATTAGGAAAGACTTAGAACCAACCCAAATGTCCATCAATGATAGACTGGATGAAGAAAATGTGGCACATATCCACCATGGAATACTATGCAGCCATAAAAAAGGATGAGTTCATGTCCTTTGCAGGGACATGGATGCAGCTGGAAACCATCATTCTCAGCAAACTATTGCAAGAACAGAAAACCAAACACCGCATGTTCTGACTCATAGGTGGGAATTGACAATGAGATCACTTGGACACAGGAAGGGGAACATCACACCCCGGGGCCTGTTGTGGGGTGGGGATGGGGGAGGGATAACATTAGGAGATATACCTAATGTAAATGACGAGTTAATGGGTGGAGCACACCAGCATGGCACATGTATACATATGTAACAAACCTGCACGTTGTACACATGTACCCTAGAACATAAAGTATAGTTAAATAAAAAAAGTCTGGAAGGCTCTTCTAGTGTGTTGTACAATGTTTCTTTAAGGTTTCATCTCTGGCTTCCTGGTGTTGCTTTGTTGTTGCTGGGTATTGAATTTATACCTTGGCTTGCAAGTCGCTTTGGAGAAACTGCTTCTGTCAGAAGTCAGCTCTGCACTGACCAGGCTCGTGGGTATGTTGAAGCTTCCTCCTCTCCCAAGCCATGCTGAATTGCACTCCTTTAATACACTGCCCCATCTCAAGGGCAGGGCCCTTCATGCATTCTCTAAAGCTCTTCTATATAGGTAATAATAAAAGTTTAGCTGCTTTGGCCATGTAAAAATTGTAAAATGCCACATGGAACACTAAATATCACATCACTCTGTGACAGACGTACTGATGTATTGGCAGAAGCTCTTGTCTTGAGCAGAAGCTTGACAGTCTTTACTTAGTGATTTTTCTAAACTGTAAGACATCTTTTTTCCTTGACAACCCTTCTTATATTTTTTAAAGCCATCTCTTGAATGTCTTTTTTTTATCCATTCAAACAGTAAATTGGTTCATATTATCTAAACGCGCTAATAGAATGCCCTTCGACTCTGTGGCCTTTTCAAGCGTTCTATGTCAGAATCATCTTAGCACAGTGATTTGTGAAGCAAAATGCGTATAATGTTGTTTCAGATGAGACAGTTAAAAACAAGTCCAAGAGCACCTGTATGGTTTTATCTGCAAAAAGAGGACCCACATTCACTTCTGGCTATGTGTTTTCTTTTTTCTGTTCTGAAATGTTGGGTTAGGGAAAGCAAATTCTACTTGGGTAACGTGGGAACAAGAGGACTGAATTCAGTGTCTGAGTTTACAGGGTGATGGCTTTGTCAGGACCCAAGCTTAATGTCTGCTGTCCTTTGGAAAGCTGGGGCCCTGGTGCTTTGCTGTGCTTGGACATGAGTGGCAGGCCTTTTGAAGGACTGCTGTGTTTCATCATTTTCATCATCTCCTGGATGGCAGACATCTGTTGAGAATTCACTGCAAATTTAGGACTGTTTGAAATTACAAAAAAATAAATTTGGATGGTTAGCCTGTTTCCTCACAATCTTTTTTTTTTTTTTTTTTTTTTTTGGTCCTGCCAAGATTAGAGAGCATTACTTTCTAAGAGAGCAACATTTTCTATTCTAATCTTCATCCATAAAGCCAGGAAATGGGAAGTAGCAGCAGTGTTTCTCTGGAGTATGGGAAGAGAAGAATTACTGAAGACTTCATTGGCCAACCCTAACAGAATTGAGTCAGCCTTTAAACTGAATACCTGGTAGAGTGCCAGGCCCATGGGTGGTGTTTAATAAATGTTTGTTGAATGAATATTTGTGAGTGAGATGCACCCATGCAATAGTTTTAAAGTACCTTTAATTGATGTCATGCTCCTTTATAAAATACTGATGGGCAGGACTTTTGTATGTGGATCAATTCTCAGATTTTAATTTTGGCTTACCTTGTATTTGTGCTTTTCCACCTTATAACCTTACACTTTGCCTTTCCACTGCACACAGGTTTTCTTTGATGTGAGGATTGGAGACAAAGATGTTGGCAGAATTGTGATTGGCCTCTTTGGAAAAGTTGTGCCCAAGACAGTAGAAAATTTTGTTGCTCTAGCAACAGGAGAGGTATGTCTCAGTTTTATTTCCTTTCAACTGGATCTTATTTCTTTTAAGCCAAATATAAAGATGTCTTCTGAGAAAATAAGTATTAAGTTAGTATGTCAGATGAACCTTACCACATTTGACTTTATTTTCCAATAAAATATGCATTATTTGGGCACTCAGTGCCCTTAGGCTTCTGGAAATTGGGAGAAAATAATCATCAAGTGAAAATATGGGGCCGGGCGCGGTGGCTCACGCCTGTAATCCCAGCGCTTTGGGAGGCCGAGGTGGGCAGATCACGAGGTCAGGAGATTGAGACCATCCTGGCTAACACGGTGAAACCTCGTCTCTACTAAAAATAAAAAATAAAAAAAATTAGCCGGGCGTGGTGGCAGGTGCCTGTAGTCCCAGCTACTCGGGAGGCTGAGGCAGGAGAATGGCTTGAACCCTAGAGGCAGAGCTTGCAGTGAGCCGAAATTGCGCCACTGCACTCCAGCCTGGGCGACAGAGAGACTCCTTCTCAAAAAAAAAGAAAAAGAAAAGAAAAGAAAATATGGTTTGCTCTCTTTTAACTTATTCACATTAATACTTTACTTACATATTTATTTTTTAGTCAGCTAATGCTAAATTTCTCTCAGTAAACCATAGCTGGGATATAATCAATTTCTGTAGTCATTTTATTTAATTTTCTCAGTTTGTCCTTTCTAGACCAACACTGAGTTTATCTTTCAGTATGGCCTCTGTTACTTGTTATTCAACTGAAATAATCTCTTTAGAAAGGATATGGATATAAAGGAAGCAAGTTTCATCGTGTCATCAAGGATTTCATGATTCAAGGAGGTGACATCACCGCTGGAGATGGCACTGGGGGTAATGTCTTTGCATTTTTTCCTTGCCCATTTACCAAACCGAAACCTAAGATTAAGCCAGTATATGAACCCAGTCCGTTGAAATCCAGAGCTAAGGAACACAGTCGTAAAGACGACTCTACCTCTTTAAGAAGGATGGAGTTTGGGGGACTCATCTAGCAGCATCTCGACATACGGGAGGTGTCCTCATTTTAAGCAGGATTGTTTTGGTGTTTATAGTCTTTCCATAATCGAGATGTATTCATTTTGTAGTTATTAAAATACCAGACTACTAGTCAGTAGCCATACAGAAAAATATCTTCTGTAGGAAGGAAAAGGTGTGGAACGTGAAGCTGTATTTCCCTGGGATGGCAGCGCGCTACAGAGGTGGGCGTTGCAGGTGGAAGACGGGCCTCACACCAGGAAGGTGGGACAGAGTTAGCAGCAGGGTCGCAGTGCACTTTCTTCCTTCTTTCAAAATCTTTCATCATATTGACAAAAAAAAAAACCAAGTGCAAGAGAACTTTTACGGTTTAACCTGCAAAAAAGTGACTCACACTCCTGGCTGTGTGTTTTCTTTTTTCTGTTCTAAAATGATGGGTTAGAGAAAGCAAATTCTACTTAGGTAATCTGGGAACAGGAGGACTGAATCCAGTGTCTGAGTTTACAGGGCGGTGGCTTTGTCAGGACCCAAGCTTACTATTTGCTGTCCTTTGGACAAAGCTGGGAACCAATAATTTTTTAAAGTTAAAGCAATAGCTGAGTTGTCAGAATTGTAATACAAACTGACTCTTATAAACAAAGTTGGAGTTCAATAAAGTAGAAATAGTTACATTTAGAGAGTTTCAAATCTCCTTCAGCTTATTGTTTCTCATTGAGGGTTAGAGCTATCCAGCTCCATACACTGTTTTCTCTTAAAAGTGTAGTGAGTTCTTTTCTTGAACATACACTATATGTGTAACTCCAAAGAATTTAAATTTACTTTAGATTTAAGATTTTTAATTCAACAAATACTGGTTTGGGTGGATATTTTGCTGTCTATTTTTAAAGCAACGGGCCATTTTCAAGCACTATTTCTAATTTTATGTTTATTGCAATGGTTCATTTATAACAAACAATGACTGCTATTAGGTGCTTTGATTTGCCAGGCACTTTGTGAGGATTACTTTTAGTTCTTGCAAAAATGCTGAGCGGTATGGGAATGTAGACTGGAGTGGAGGAAGGCATTTAGGTTACCCTAGGCAATGGGATTTTCTGAGGATGCTTGTGGATCTCACTGGAAAATCCTGCAGCGCTGGTGCCCATGCCCTCGGTGCTGACATCCCACCTTCCTGCCATAGGAATGGTGCCGCCGGGAATGGTGACTGAGCTTCACTCTGCCCTCTTCTCTGCTACCTTTTTTTTTCTCACTACTTTCCCTGCCCAGTGTGCGTCTTGTGTTAAAATTCTCTGAATTTTGGAGACAATGTTTTGGGCAATTTAAATATAGCCTAGATCCTTCTGTAGGAGCACTCTCCTACAAGGCCACTTCAAGTGTCACTGACCAACCAGTTATAAATTGCTTGGCTTATATCCACTTCTGGGCTTTTTTTTTTTTTCTTCTTCTTCTTTTGAGACATAGTCTCACTCTGTCACCCAGGCTGAAGTGCAATGGCATGATCTTGGCTCATTACAACCTCTGCCTCCCAGGTTCAAGCGATTCTCCTGCCTCAGCCTCCCAAGTAGCTGGGATTGCAGGCACCCACCCCCAAGCCTGGCTGATTTTTTTTGTATTTTTAGTAGAGACGGGGTTTCACCGTGTTAGCCAGGATGGTCTTGGTCTCCTGATGTTGTGATCTGCCCGCCTCGGCCTCCCAAAGTGCTGGGATTATAGTCATGAGCCACTGCTCCCAGCCTACTTCTGGGTTTTCTAACTGAATCAGAATTTTGAAGTTGGTAACTGACAGATAAGGGGCCCTACAGCAGGGGAGATGGGCCTGGCAGACCCTTGAGGTGTTGGAGGGTCCTTCTCATGGTTTGTGGATAAAGGTCTTCCACTCTGCCTGCTGCTTTGCTAGAACTCCAGACCTCCTGCCTTGCTTTGGTTCTCCTGTTCAAGGATGACCACTGGGCGCTCCCAACTGCCATCATCCTCTGGGTCCTGATGGGTCCTGAAGGTGCTGCGACCAACAACTTCCAGATCAGCTGCTATTGTTCTTGGTGCTGAGGCAAGAAGAAACACCACCTTTAGAGTCAGAAAGTCAGATGTTCACATTCTGCTCTGCTATTTTCAAGTTTTGTAACCTGTTTCCCACTGTAAAATAGGACAGAGAATACCTACTACTCTTCAGGGCTGTTATGAGAATTCACTGTGGGTGTATATTGAATGCTTGGTGCATCCTGGTTGGGTGCTGAGTAATACCCAATCCTGGGTAAGTCACAGGACTGTCCTGAGCTTTCAGCCTCAGGAAACAGGTACACAGCCACTAGGATGGCTCACACACCTTGTCATCTGGCTTTAGGATGTTTTCCTGACCTTCAGTTCCTTCTCACTTCAGAGCGAAGTCATGGTCCTGCTTGATCAAGGTTTGGCCCTTGGTTTGAGGCCAGAGAGCATCCTGCCGTCCTGTGCCATATTTAAGGCTTTCTTGGTTCATTTTAGGCCCTAGTGCCCTGCTTCCTTAAGGAGTTAATTTTATTCCCTCCTTCACTTCTCCTTATGTTTGAACATGTATTCCCCATCCCTACCTCCTATAGGGTTCTAATAACTGATTCCTCTAAGGCCTTATGTTTCCCTTTGAAGAGCTGACTTTTGGAAGACATCTGTTGACTCTCTTCCTTGTTTTGTCTCAGGTGTGAGCATCTATGGTGAGACATTTCCAGATGAGAACTTCAAGCTGAAGCACTATGGCATTGGGTGGGTCAGTATGGCCAACGCTGGGCCTGACACCAATGGCTCTCAGTTCTTTATCACCTTGACCAAGCCCACCTGGTTGGACGGCAAACATGTGGTATTTGGAAAAGTCATCGATGGGATGGTAAATTGATACATTTTTTTCCTTTCAAAGCTTCATATTTTTATTGAGAGTACTTTCAATGATTTATTTTAATCTTAAAATATGCTTGTTAGAGATCCATTATATAGCTGACTGGCCTCTTCAAAGGTGAATAAATTATATATGGTATGGCATTTTAATTATTAGGGTCATTGGTGCAGCAGCTAGGGACTTGACAAGGAGAAATTAAGGACTTAAGTTGATTTATTTTACTACTCGATATAAATGTAAAGCCCTTTTTAATGGAACCAATATATACCAGGACCCCATATATACACACAATGGGATATTATTCAGTCTTCAAAAGGAAAGATATTCTGAGGACATTATGCTAAGTGAAATAAAACAGTCATAGGAAGACAAATACTATATGATTTCATTTATATAAAATATATAAAGTGGTCACATTGACAGAAACAGAAAGTAGAATGGTAGTTGCCAGGGGCTGGGGATAGGGGTAAATGGGATGTTGTATTTAATAGTTATAGGCTTTCAGTTTTGCAAGATGAAAAATTCTGGATATTTGTTGCACAACAGTGTAAATATACTCAACACCACTGCACTGTGCACTTGCAAATGAGTAAGATGGCACACTTTATGTTATGTGTTTCTTACCAGAATTAAAAATAAAATAGTTAAAAACAAAGCAAAACAAAACAACCCCAGAATCCCATCTGGTTCAGCTCAGACACCCCGGTCACATTCACAGAGACACGGTACAGCAACCAAAAGTTATCAAAGAGCATTTGAATCTATACTATTGGGTCTCAGAGAATGTCAAAGCAGTCCAATTCACAACCCATAGGAACACTTCGTAACACCCTCCTTCCCTCTGTTTCTCAACATTTCTGCCTCACGGATGCCTAAAGTAGCTCTCTCGGCTCCTAAACTGGTTACTTTAAAGTCTGCCCACCCCAGGCCTGGACCATCCTTGTCTCCCTTGCCCTCTTCTAAGTTTCATTTTATTTTGTTTCCATGTGACTTATTCTGCCTCCCTCATCCAAATGTAAATAAACCAGCCTTGCTCGCCGCAGTTCCTTCACAACTACCTGCTCTTCTGATTCTATCCAACACAAGTTTGGGAACTGAGCTAGTAGCCTCAACGCTGTTTGGGAAACCCACCAAAAACCTACTTTCTTGCTCCTCGACGAGTCCTAACTTCCTTCAGTGTGAACTACGGTACTGCTGGGCTTGTGAAGCCTTCCAGGGTAGAGAAAGGCGCGTTCACAGCAGTGTAGGGGGCTGGTTACATTAGTACTGGGCTTAACTTATAGGTTAATGACTTGGGTCGCCTTTAAATGGACAAACCTAGAACTAGGTCCATTTCTGAATCTGCTTTCTGGCCCATACATGTGAAGACCTATTATAGGATGGAGCTGAAAGTGACTCAGACGTCATGTTAACTGTTACGCTGGCTTATACCAGGTGAATGGAAATGCCTTTTACTAGAGCTGGATGTTTACAAAATATCTACTTTTTTAGAATATAAAATGCGTATTTAAAAAGAAGTGAGGAAATACACCAGTGTGGTCTCTGAGTAAGAAGGTCATGGGTGAATTTTATTATGTGATGTGTATATTTTCTAAATATTCTAAGTTTTCTACAGTTAGCGTGCGTGATCTTAGTAGTCATAAAAAACAAACAAACAAACCTTATTTCCTTCCCACTTGGGCTTCTGGAGTTGGCTTTGGTTTAACCTTTGGATTGCTATAGCTGCTGGTCAGAATTAAACCACGTGTCTACTTTTCCCTCACCAGACAGTGGTGCACTCCATAGAGCTCCAAGCAACTGATGGGCACGACCGTCCACTCACCAACTGCTCAATCGTCAACAGTGGCAAGATAGATGTGAAAACGCCTTTTGTGGTTGAGGTTGCTGACTGGTGACACAACTGGCAGAAAACAAGGATACGCTTTGGTGGTGTGCGTGTGTGTGTGTGTGTGTGTGTGTGTGTGTGTGTGTGTGTGGTGTTGTCTTTCAATTATTTGCTTTGTTTTGTTTTTTTCCTTTTTTACTTTCTTTTTATTTTCTATCCCAGACCACAGGAAAGTTATAAAAATCAAACCATCAGCCTTTAGTTTGCTTGAACTTTAGTAAACCAACTGCTTAGGGACTTTCAACTTAAATATATACCCTTCCTCAAGTGGTGCTATTTTTAAAGTAAAAAAACTTTGAATTGGCTATTTTTTTAACGCAATAATGTTTTCTTCTGAATTCATTATGATCCCCATATTGGGTAATGCTGAAGATTTGTCTGAAACAGATGAGGATACTGAGTTTATTATTTTGTATCCAAACAGAAATTCAGATAAAGGGAAATTTGACTAGTGTAATCTGAGATATGTCATAGGGATTTCTCCCTAACAAAAAGGTGCTTTGCTATTCTTTATATTAAATACTTTTTTACATAGATCAACTCTTTTTGCAAGACTTTTAAAAAATGTAAAGTTCTTTAAAAAATATACAAAAATACACACACTCTAGCATTAACAATGAACAGATTAGAAAGATTTTATAAATCAAACTACAAACACAATTAGATAACACAGAAATTATGCCCATCCACATCTCATATACTTAAGCTGATTATTTACTTATTGTTATTCAGTGTAACAGTTTTAGAAAGTTATCTTGAGCTCAGTTGCAATAGGAATATTTTTTTGTTACTTACATAAGGGGATTAAGACTCAGGCTATAAGGTCTGGGGATGGTGGCTCATGCCTGTAATCCCAGCACTTTGGGAGGCTGAGACAGGAGAATTGCTCGAGCCCAGGAGTTTGAGACCAGCCTGGGCAATAACAGTGAGACCCTGTCTCTACAAAAACTAAAATTAGCTGGTCATGTTGGTGCACATCTATAGTTCCAGTTACTCAGGAGGCTGAGGTGGGAGGATCACTTGAGTCCAGGAGGTCAAGGCTGCAGTGAGCTGTGATTGCCCCAGGCAACAGGGTGAGACCCTGTCTCAAACAACACCACCACCACCACCACCCACTCAGGCTATATTTAAATTAGATGAGACCAGGTGTGGTGGCACATGTCTGCAGTCCCAGCTACTGAAGAAGCTGAGGTGGGATGACTGCTTAAGCCCAGGAATTTGGGGCTATAGTGAGCTATACTGATTGGGTATCTGTACTGTTTGGCATCAATATGGTGGCCACCGGGGAGCATGGGACCACCAGGTTGCCTAAGGAGGGGTGAACTGGCCCAGGTTGGAAACAGAGCAGGTCAAAACTTCTGTACTGGTCAGTAGTGGGATCATACCTGTGAATTGCCACTGCACTCCAGCCTGGGCAACATAGCAAGACCCTATCTTTTTTTAAAAAAATAACTAATGGGAAAGTGAAATTCTGCTGGGGCCTTGTCATAACATACCTGGCTATAATAGAGTGTGCTTGATCTCTGTTCAGGTGGGAAGTGTTGTCTGTTAGAAAACAGTGCCATTGCTTCTCATCCAGGACTCATGCAGTGAGGATCCATCTCGAGTTGTATACTAAGAAAATTGCCTCAATGAGAGATGAATTGAGTATTCCCACTGCTGATTCACAAATTGCTACAACACTCTTGGAGAGCAATTTGTTAATTTTTTTCCAACAAATACTTTTTGAGGGTCTTTGATCTGCCAGGTACCAGTTTGACTTTTGGGGATACAACAATGGACAGAACAGGGCCTCATGGGGCTTACAGTCTAGTGGGGGAAGACAGAGAATAAACAAGGAAACAAACATAAAGAGTGATGAGTGCTGTGAAAAAAAAAATATATATATATATTTATATATATATATATATATATGTCCATGTCTGCTGCAGAGGCTGGGAGAGAAGCATCGTCGGAGTGCGAGGCCTCTTGGGCCCCTCTTGGTTCTCTTCGGCCTCTTGGGGGATGGCATTTGTGCTAAGGTCTGAAGGAAAGGTAGGAAGCAGCAAGAAGGGCCTTCCAGGAGGAAGGAAGAGAAAATATGAAGGTCCCAAGATAAGGATGAGGGAATTCCAGGGCAGAAGAGAAAACCAGTGTGTTAGGGCCTGGTGCGAAAAGGGGAGCGGGATGGGGGCGCGGTCAGAGGTGAGGCTGAAACTGGACCAGTTTGGGCCTGGGTGCCAAGGTGTGTCTTTGGTCATGGTACACGGAAAGGTTATCTGTTTGAAGTTGGGGAGGGGCATGATGTGATGATCTGTGTCTAAGAATTATTATTCTATCTGCTATAAGGAGAAATTTTATAGGGGGGCTAAAAGTGGAAGCAGTCCTTATCAGGAAACCCCAACATTCATAACCTTGGAATTTCTCACTCTGGGATTGGCTTTAGAAAGTGATCCAAAATTGTAAGGGACATGAGTGTTTCGGTCAGCCCGGCATTTAGTCTGCTTGTTCTGGTGATGGCTGCCCAATTTCTTATTTTTCTTTTGAGAAATCACATCCTTCCCTCACCCATCTCTAGTCCTTAGGGTGGGCTGACCCTACAGATGGGTACACACCTGGCCTGGCAGACTCATTAATTAACTCACTTGATAAATATTATCAATATTATAGGCTGGGATAGAGCTGCAAACAAATAGTGTCACCCCTTGTGGTTCCTGTGAAAGTGACAAATTATGCTACATGAATATATAACATAACATCAGGGAGCAATAAGTCAGTGAAGTCAGGGAAAGCGAATAGACAGTGAAGGGGTGGTCAGTGGGGACTGAAGGAAGTGAGGGAGCACCAAGCCGTGGGGACAGTGGGGGAACTGTGTGAAGGCAGAGGGGACAAGAACAGTGGTCATCAGTGATGGGCAGGCTGGGTGGGTTCAGGAAACAGCAAAGGGGCCAGATGAACAGAGCAAGGGAGGTGGGAGAGGGAGCAGGGCTGTCCTGTTGGAATCCAGAACATTCCCTTGCCCTGGCTCCAGTGACTGGCTCAGGCCTAGGTGCTGGACCTCAGTCATGTGAATGAGCCATCACTGGACTTCCGGAATGATTGGGAAAGAGCTGCCGTCTTTCTGAAAGCGAATATAAAGGAACAGGCCTAAGAGCGAAGTCAGCACAGAAGGAAGTGGCCCAGAAGACAGAAAGGTTCCGAAAACATCATTTAGCTGCTGTGTCCAACTGTGCCCAAAGCTAATCCACACTTAGCTTTTCGCTCTGTAAACTAATACAGTTTCCTTTTTCTTAAGCCAAGGCAAACTGATTTCCTTTGACTTGCAACCTAAAGTCTTTACCAAATATAGCAATATTGAAAATTTTTTATGTGTAAAGATGTGAATTACAGAATATTTATGATAGCAAAATACTGGGAGCAACTTCAATGTCCCAAAATGGTTGTAAAGCACACATCTCATAATAGAATAGTATGCATTCATTAAGACTGATGTTAGAGAACTCAGAGTAACATGAGAAAATGATTATTTTAAAGAAAAAAATTCTGTATGCAGCATGATCTCAATTATGTAAACACATTCTCATAAAGCAAATACAACAAAATGCAAATTCACATAAGTAAATGCAAATGGTGGGATTTTTAAACTATATTTTTACTTTTTTCGGTTTTTAATTTTTCTCTAGCGTGCATTTCTTTTTAATAATTAGAAAAAGAAAACGATTCTTTTTAATTTTAAATAAAGATAACATGGAAAAATTGGAAACAAATGACCTCTTGTACATGCAAAAGTGCTTTACATCTCAATGTCCAAGAGCACATAGCCACCACTCTCCCCCATGCAGAAGGACATGCGCTTTACACTACACATGCCATCTAGGTTTTCCACTACTGTGAGCATACATGACTTCTCTCTAGTGACAAGGCAAAAAGTGCTTCATTTGGGAAGTGCTGAAATTCTGAGCCCACTAGTGCACCAGTGGTAAATTATCATGTTATCTATCATGCCAGATGACCAAGAGCTAAGGACATACCCCTGCTAAAAACAGTTTATTTCTTGTACACCAAGACTCAGGCCTCATACAGAAACCATGAGCAAACTGATGACTATGAAAATAGGAACTGTTACTTTTTGTAGTCTAATGTTTTCTGCCAAAGCTTTTGAAATAAATAGTTCACTGTTTTGCAGATCACGTTACTAAAAAGAAACATTTATAGTTGTGGGCGGATGTGGAATCAGGAAAATTTACACTGGACACCGCCACCAAGCCCAAATTATTATAATTTAGTCTTGAATCACTTTAATCAACACTTTAAAATATTTTGATATTCTTAGCCATAATTTATTTTGTTCTCTTACAAGTGCTCTTTAGCAATTTTCTGGATCATCAAATAAGAGTTCAGTACAATTTACTTCTGGGTCAATTAGTTGGAATGACACTTTTGGAATTATCAATTACTTTATTTCTGATGAATTTTTAGGTTTTGAACAGGACTCACCAACCTCATTTCTCAGTTCAGCCGTTTTGAATTACCTAAAGACAAAAACATGGCAAGGATTTTACAGCAGGAAAATGATTTGTTTTTGTTTTTCAACATTCCTATAATCCAGAGAGCTGAAGAAATCTTTGATCTAGAAAGCTTAAAAATTCAAAGCCCCTTCAAGGCACTGTTTTTTTTTTTTTTTTTTTTTTTTTTCAAATTAAGGAAGAATTAAAAACAGTATTTGTAATGGAAAATTGTGGTGCCATTAAGTACATAATGGCTTTTACTTAAGTCTGTAATTCATCTTGTGGATTTAAGATTTTGGTCAAGAGTAAGTTTTAGGTGTGATATAAGTTCCTCCAAGGTTTGCTAGTGTTACTGACATTCTAGAGTGGTGGAAAAACAACTGGCACTGATGCAGAATTGGAGTGACTAGTACCAGGAATCAATTCAGAAAAAAAGACCATCTGACAAATACTAAGAGTTAATACAAAATTAATTTTAAAATCCCACCCTAGGCCGGGCACTGTGGCTCATGCCTGTAGTCCCAGCACTTTGGGAGGCCAAGGCGGGCGGATCACAAGGTCAGGAGTTCGCAACCAGCCTGGCCAATATGGTGAAACCCCATCTCTACTAAAAATACAAAAATTAGCTGGGCATGGTGGCAGGAACCTGTAGTCCCAGTTACTCGAGAGGCTGAGGCAGGATAATCACTTGAACCCAGGAGGTGGAGGTTGCAGTGAGCCAAGATTGTGCCACTGCACTCCAGCCTGGGCAACAGAGTGAGACTCAGTCTCAAAAAAACAAAAAGAAAAAAAAAATTCCCACCCTAGTTAGATTAGGATGCAGAGGATTCACAGATTTGGAGGATTTGGAGGACCCAACTTACCAAAACCCCTTCTATTACCCACTTTTAAAGTTTTATTAGCAGTCAGGTACCTTTCCACCCCCATTAACTTTTCAGAGCATGTGAAGGACTTTCTTCCTGGAGCACGGTGGGCCTTCAAAGCGCTGTTAAAACTACAGTCGCCACCATCTGTCCAAGGTGGTAACATTATGTCCTGTTATAGATATCCTGCATCTATTTCCAGGATCCAGATATCTCTATATGAAAATGACCCTTTTCTTCTCTGGTCTTAAAAGACAAGCCTGCTTCTGGTGCCTTTTCTGGACACCAGGAGCTGCACTCTGACAAAATGTCCAGGGTAAAGGAGGAAGAACTGGTCAGCCTGGAGCAGAGAAACTCCAGACTTGACTTAACCATGTCTGCTTGAAGCATAGCCTCTCTTAAAAAGACTTCAGAACTCCTGAATTGGCTCCAAGCCTTATGCAAGGTGCTCTCTGCTAGCCCCAGCTCCTCATTACCCTCCAGGCTCACTGACTTTCCTTCAGGACCTTGACTGAAGCTGTATTCTGATTTGGGGCTTTGTAACTTGCTGATGTCCCTGCAACACCCTTCCCTGTCCCCTTTGCTTTTCCTGGCTAATTACTCCTATATTCTTTAGGTCTCAACTTCAATGTCACTATCTCAGAGAAGGGCCCTGGCCTGCCCAAATCTAGGTATCTTACCTATGTACAAGGAAACCTCTTTATTTCCTTAATCACATTTAACACATACTTTATAATTACAATTGTTCAAGTATTTATCCAGCCAATATCACATTATTCTGTAAGTTTCATAACGGCAAGGATTCTAGTTTACCAAGGTCGAATTTGGAAATATACCAAGGTTTTAGAAAAACACCATGTTGCCTGATGTGATGAAGAAAGGTTACTATAGGTATGAAAGTTCTTGTACAAGATGACAATTTCTAAGTGAATGGTTTCTTTTATTTTTTATTACATTTAAAATAACTTACTTATTTTGTCCAATCATCCTGATATTTGCTTGAGTTGCTGAGCACTGGACTGTTGCTTTAAAGGGTGGCTCATGCCTGAAACCCCCACTACAAAGTCACCGGCCTCTTGCAGTAGCCATGCTGGCATTCTGTTTGATTTTGTGCCTGCTCCTTCTAGAAGTATTGAGGTGTTTTTTTGTTTGTTTTTTCTAATTAAAAAGAAATTGAACATTTTAAAATGCACAACATGAAAATAATTTGAACTGCCCCAGGACTGTGGTTCTCAAACTTTATGGTGCATCAGAATCACCTGGAGGGCTAGTCAGATTTCCAGACTGCCTGATTCAGCAAGTCTGGGATAGGGCATGAAAAGTTGTACAAAGTTCTTGGGTGATGCTGATGCTACTGGTTCAGAGTCCACATTTTTTGTTTGTTTGTTTTTGAGACGGAGTCTTGCTCTGTCGCCCAGGCTGGAGTGCAGTGGCCGGATCTCAGCTCACTGCAAGCTCCGCCTCCCGGGTTTACGCCATTCTCCTGCCTCAGCCTCCCGAGTAGCTGGGACTACAGGCGCCCGCCACCTCGCCCGGCTAGTTTTTTGTATTTTTAGTAGACGAGGTTTCACCGTGTTAGCCAGGATGGTCTCGATCTCCTGACCTCGTGATCCGCCCATCTCGGCCTCCCAAAGTGCTGGGATTACAGGCTTGAGCCACCGCGCCCGGCCCCAGAGTCCACACTTTGAAAACCACTGCCCTGGGGTGTCACAAAGCTATGGTTTGTAATCACTGAATTAGCTTAGGCATTTGTAAAAAGAAAAACATTTAAGAGATCATCCAAATATGTAGTTACATAATCCATTAACCACTCTGTGTCAGACTGGTGAGCAAACTATAGACAGTCACTGTTTTCAGAACAAGGAGGACGTAAAAAATCACAGTTGGAATCTGGGAAGATGTTAGCCGGTCCTGATTTCAAGGTCATTTACTCAAAGCACAGTTCTGAAACCCCTGCTACAGAATTTGCAGCCAGCACTGAACTGGGGGCCAGAACATAGGCTGCCATCCACTCTCCCATTCAACAGTTGTTCTTAACACTGGCTCTGGGTCTCGCACTGGAGAAACCGTCCACAAGTCAGATGCTACCCCTGCTCTGATGGAGTTCACATTCTTTGAAGGATAAAGGTAGTAACAAGTACACAAACAGGATAACTTCAGATGGTGATAGCAGCTCTGAAGGAAGTAACAATAGAATAATGGTTTGGAGTGGGGCCTAGGGTGCTACTTTAGATGGGGTGACTGAAGAGGAACTCTTTGAAAAGGTGACATTTAAGCTGATACCTAATGGGTAAGAATGAGCCAGCTTTTGAAGAGGGATGAAAAGGGTTTCAGGCAGAGACTGGTAGGTCCAAAGGTCTTGTGGAGACCAAGGTTGGCATGTTCTAGGAACTGAAAGGCCACTGTTGCCAGTGAGCACCTGTAGGAAGAATGTAGAAAGAATTTAGAGAGGGCAGCAGAAATTTAAATGTTTTTCTTAGTGGGAATAGAATCTACTGGAGTACTTTGAGCAAGAAAGTGATGTGACCTGATCAACATTTTAAAAAGATCGAGAATGGACTGCAGTAAAAATGAAATCAGAGAGCCCTGGGAGGAGGCTGCTGTTAGCACGGAGCTTGGTTTAATCAAGTGAGATGGGAAAGCACTTTGCAACTTATAACATTGTGGAAATATTAGCAGCTATTGCAATACTAGTTCTTTCTGACTTAAGCATTCATGTCTGGTTCAGAACTGCACATAGGCCACACAACTATAATCCCAGCACTTTGGTAGGCTGAGATGGGAGGATTACTTGAGCCCAGGAGTTCAAGACTAGCCTGGGCAACGTGGTGAAACCCTGTCTCTACAGAAAATACAA